>NW_022196915.1:102844029-102859469 GCF_008632895.1 Mastomys coucha
AGAGGAGAGGAGAGGAGAGGAGAGGAGAGGAGAGGAGAGGAGAATTTGTTTAAGAGTGTGAGTACTTTTCAAAGTATTTCCTGTCATTTGTATCTCTCTTGAAAACTTTCTGTTCAATTTCATGGTCCGTTTTTAGTTGTGTACTGTGTTTCCTTGACGCTTAGTTTTTGAGCCTGTGGTTTGTCACTACTCCACAGTTAGAAGTGTAGCTGGTGAAGACTTTTTCCTGTCCTGTGGGCTACCTCTTCAGTTGGTTGACTGGCAGTTCCCTTTGCTGGACAGAACATTTTTAGTTTGATGAGATGCCATTTGAGGATTGTTGATCTTGTTTTCTGTGCTACTGGTGTCCTATCAGAATGTCCTTACCTGTGCCTATAATAAGTTAAAGTATACTTCCATTTTTTCCTCTAGCATCTTCAGGGTACTGGGTCTTCTGCTGAAGTCCTTATCCACCTGAAACTAAGATTTGTGCAGGGTGAGAGATAATAATTTAGTTTCATGTTCTGCATATTAAAATCTAGGTTTCCTATCATCACTTGTTGAATATGTTTTATTTTTGCTAATATATATATGTACTTTTTATATCGTTGTCAAAGATCAGGTGACTATAGTTGGGTAGACTTATATCTGGGTCCCCTATTCTTTTCCACAGATCTCTGTGTCTGTGTTTAGGCCAGTGCCATGCTGCCTTTATTACCATGGGGCTGTAATATAATTTGAAATCAGGTATACTTATACCTCCTACTGTAAAACTACTTAAAGACTCTGTCTTACCCAAGGCAAAATGGTCATCACAAGAATTCAATTGACAATGAATGCCAGAATGTTGTGGGAGTGTAAACTCCTGCAGCAACATTGTAAATCAATCCAGAGAGTTAAAAGCAACAACAACAACAACTAGAAATATAAGTACTATAGACCCAGCAATGCCTGCAAGGACATAAATCCAAAGACTTTATTCCCTACCACAAGGACATCTGAACATCCATGCTCACTGATGCTCTACTCACAAAAACTAGGAGGTGGAACCAACCTAGATCAGCTGAGATGTGGACGTGGATAGGAAAAATACAGTAACTCTACACAATATCGAAGAAAATTTAAATCAAAAGATCTGTGGGTGAGTGAATTAAACTGAGAAAGTTGTGCCTAAGGAGGCAACCAAAGTCCAGAAAGACAAAGGCAGCGAATTCTCTCTCCTATGTGGAGCTTAGCTTTGAGAATTTTTTTTTTTGAATGTTTAATTTGTAGTACATGTGGAAGCCAAGACACTAATGAGGGGCCATTAGCAAAGAGATGTGTTGTTGGGGAGACCAGTAGATTATAGGTAAAACAAAAATGGAGAACGGAAGCACTAGGGACAGAGGGAGTAAAGCAGGAAGGTGGTGAGCAGACAGGGGTAGGACTAGGGGAGGGTAAATTGACATGAAGGATAGACCTATGCTCTTACAACCCAGGTAAGAAAATAATTGGATGGGCAGGTAGAACACATGTAATATGAAAGAGGGGAGGAGAATACTGGACATTAATGATTTAAGCAGGAATGGGGCTTGAGAGATGGGGAAAGTAAGAGGCAGAGGTGAGTTAACTAAAACAAAGGATTGTGGGGAAGCTTAAAGGAATCCCGCTGCTTCGCGTGCTAATTGCTTGAGCAGGGTATCAGGCATGGGTGGACAGCACTGTGCTCAGAAGATGTAGGTAATGAAATGAAAATCTCAGTGCTAATGGATGGGGTATTTCCCTATGAGTTATTGGTCAGGAATATCCCACCAGATGCTCCCAAACAACATGGGCTGCTGCTGTCATTCTCGGTTGCCCAGTATAACTAAATAGTAAAACTATATTGCTGAAGGAGCCCCATAATTTTGTTGTGAGTCATAGAGAAATCAATCTGAAACTGACACAGACTCTTCCTTCTCACTGCTAGCTTTCACCATCCCAGAAGGAGTGGTGCAGCCAACTAGGAAAGAAAAAAGACATGAACAGTCTTACCCAGGACTGGACCCCAAATGCTACAATACGCAATGCTGACTTGCCAGGCAAGACGTGCCCTCTGGTGTAAGATGGTGGCATGTCTGTTCTGGAAGCAACCAACCACTTTCTGCTTGAGTTTGAAGTTTGAGACGCAGTGAAGGGCACCCCCCCCCTCAGCCCTGAGCACAACTGATGCCATGGCTGAGGGGGCCATGTTGAGACTCAGGTCACAGGCAGCAATACCAGCCAAAGGAAGAGCAAAGACCTGATCCATCAAAGTCCATCATTCTGAGGAAGTCCCCGCACATACTAACCTTGCTTTTTCACTTCTATAGTACTGCTTCTGGGTAGCTGTTCTTGCTAACGGAGGCACGCCAACCTACAATGTGGGGTTTTGTGCTTAAAAGTCCACCCTAAGAAGGGCTTGGGACTTCACTTGGGTCCCAGACACCCAGTGTAGTCACCAGATGGCTAATAAAAACTTTCTCTCTATTGGCTTAAACCCATGGCTGAGTGGTCTTCTCTGGCAGATATCTCACAACAACAGGAGAGACTTCATGCCTGGAACTGTGAACCGTCCTATGGCTGAATTGGTATAGGCTCTAGGGAAAGCCATTGTTACTATTTTGCTAAATAGTCAAGTTGTTGAACTACCTTTTAAATGTTTATGTTTACACATAGACTTGTGCTGTTCTCAACCTTGGTCAGCGAAGCTGCTTTTTGCAGTTGGTAGCAGCTAATGCAGAAACGCAGAACTCATGAAAGTGAAGAGTGTACGTGTTGTTTTTAAATAAATCTCCATTGTTCAATTTTATCAATGAAAATTTGGAGCCAGATTCTGGGTGAAAAGCCTGCTAACTCAGAGAGGCAGAGAAAGCACCTAGCTGACCTTCCTACACAGCCAATACTCCAAAAGGAGAAAAGACATTCTACTTCTCCTCACTGTCTCTAAAACCCTCAAACTGAATGTCCCTCTTCTCTACTTCCTGTGCATCTCCCTAACCATTCCCCCTACTTCCTCTCATTTCTCTATGGTATTTTTCTTCCTATGTTAACTCCTTATCACCTGATTGCTTGCTCCACCTCTTGTCCTATGGTTGCCTTTATTTAATCCTGTTTATAATGAACAAGAAGCTCTTGGATTAAAGGTGTGTGCTAGAGCTGAGCCACACCATAACTAGAAACATGTTTTTCCAGTAAACAACAGAATCTCAGGGTTCACAGTGTGATCAAATAATTGATGGGGTGCTCAGCCCTACATGGACTGTCTCTATCAACCCTGCCCTTGCAAAGCTTAGGGAACATCACAGAAGAGGGAGAGGATGTGGAGAGGTGCCCGGAGATGCTGTCTTCTGGACATGGCATGACCATTGCACACTTGAGCTCACAGAAGCCACATAACCTTCACAAGATCAAAACAGTCAAAATTCCAGCAGAGATGGAAGAGCGGTGTTATGGGAATATTTAAAAAATGAATGCACCCTGCAAACTCCCTTTCCCTCCAGGCCACGTTCTTGAGCCAGTACTGTCCGGCATCATCATGTCCTGGTGGGCTCTTGTTATTTTTGCCCAGCTATTTGCAACATCTCAGTCATATGTAACTCTTTACACACCCCAACAATCATTCATCTAGCTAGTGCCTAGGACCTGGTAGGTAAAACATGACTCTTAAGGCTTAATTATCTAATCAGGTTTATATAATAATATCACAATTTACAAGATGCCAATAAAATAATTTCAAAACAAAGTAATAAAGACAATATTCTAACCCAATTCATCTGTTTTGTAAAAACCTTTGCTTGGCTGTATAACCACGTGGGGTCTGACTCCTCATCATCCTCTGACTCCATGATGAAGATCCTTCTCCTCCTGCTCCTGACCTTTCTCCTCCTCCAACTCTAGCTCCACCTCTCTATTCCTGTCCAATCACAGGCCTGTCACTGCCCTAATGTGATTGGACAGAGAAAATGCTGCAACATCTCACCCTCTCTGTTCAATTAAAAAAAAAAAACTTTCTCTCAAAATATAAATAAATGCTGCAACAGAGCAGCTCGTGAGGCCGAATTCCTCACTAAAAACTATGATAGTTACTGAGAGAGAATCAGTTTTCTGTGGGAGTGTAGCTACTGTTACAACTTCCTGTACTCTGGGGGATGGTCCCAGACCTGTGTACGTACCAGCAGCACTAAATGGACTTAGTGGGTTATAAGAATAACAATAAAATAATAATAGTAATAGTAATAGTAATTAATAATAATAATAATAATAATAATACAATTTAAAGAGAACATGAAGCTTGGAGAAGGTGTGCTCCAGAGGTCTTTAGCATGGGTGAGGGTGGAGAGAGTAAACGAGATGGATAGGATCAAAATACATTGGATACATATATCTCAGTCATTGTTCTTTTGCTGACCATAACCAAGGCACCTCTTACAAGAGAAGCCATTTAATTGGTGTGATGGTTTGTATATGATCGACCCCGGGAGTGGCACTATTAGGAGATGTGGCCTTGTTGGAGAAGATGTGTCACTGTGGGTATGGTATTTAAGACCTTTGCCTCGCTGCCTGGAAGCCAGCATTCTGCTAGCAGCCTTCAGATGAAGAAGTAGAACTCTCAGCTCCACCTGCACCATGCCTGCCTGGATGCTGCCATGTTCCCACCTTGATGATAATGGATTGAACCTCTGTAAGCCAGGGCCAATTCAATGTTGTCCTTATAAGAGTTGCCTTGGCCATGTTGTCTCTTCACACCAGTAAAACTCTAACTAAGACAATTGGGGACTTGCTTACAGTTTCAGAGGTATATTCCACTTTCACCACCTTGGGGAGCATGGTGGCATGCTGGCAATCCCGGTGCTGGAGCATGTGCCTGAGCGGTAGGTACATCCTGATCCACAGGCAGAGAGCTGGGAACCTGGAGCATGTGCCTGAGCGGTACATCCTGATCCACAGGCAGAGAGCTGGGAACCTGGAGTATGTGCCTGAGAGGTACATCCTGATGCACAGGCAGAGCGCTGGGAACCTGGTGTGAGTTTTTGAAACCTCAAAACCCACCCCCAGTGACATACTTCCTCCAACAAGGTCAAACTTCCGAATCCTTTCCCATCTTTTCAAACAGTTCCACTCCCTGGTGACTGGGTGAGCCTATGGGGGCCTTTGGGGACCATTCTTATTCAAGCCACCACAACATGTATATATGAATGAAATTTCCAGTGGATTAAACCTAAACCATTTCAAGCATGGCTTCTAGCAGACTTCCACACACACTTTAAACAATGACTAAGATTGGGTTTGCTGTGCCATTACTACAGTTTCACAACTGAAGGCTATTCCTTCTTATTAAGTATTCATGACGTGTGAGAAAACGATCCAGATTTAAGGTGATTGCCACTCAACCCTTTAAGACATGTTTAAATAAGTTTGAATTCTAAAGAAAAGTCTATTTGGAGACTGGCCTTTATTAAAGTGTAAAAAAAAAAGAAAGAGAGAGGCAGCGTGTCAGAAAGAGAGAGGCAGCGTGTCAGAAAGAGAGAGGCAGCGTGTCAGAAAGAGAGAGGCAGGGTGTCAGAAAGAGAGAGGCAGCGTGTCAGAAAGAGAGAGGCAGGGTGTCAGAAAGAGAGAGGCAGGGTGTCAGAAAGAGAGAGGCAGCGTGTCAGAAAGAGAGAGGCAGCGTGTCAGAAAGAGAGAGGCAGCGTGTCAGAAAGAGAGAGGCAGCGTGTCAGAAACCTCCCAGAGCAGGACAGATGCCCGTGCCTCGTGAACGACAGCTCAGAGCCGAAGCTGTCACCTCCCTGTTCTTCTCTGTATTAAATTCTGTAGACTGTGCCACATTGCACTACTGGTTGTGAGATGATCTTCCTTACAGAAGAGAAATGCCTCTTTCTTCTTGTTTGTAGCCAGTATGTGAAATGGCTCTAGCGGCTAATAGCAGAGCAATAAGTGTGTGCTGTCAGAGTAAGTGATTGAAAGATTAATAAGCAACGAGTACAGCTGTGTAGGGCTGGAGATGGACGCTTACCCCCCAAGACGTATTACTTCTTCTAATTGAAAGATAAAATGTATTATTTAACATTTTATTTTTTAATTTATATTTACATGTGTGTATTTGTATATGTACTGACTGGTTCTGTCAACTTGACACAAGCTGGAGTTATCACAGAGAAAGGAGCCTCTCTTGAGGAAGTGCCTCCATGAGATCCAGCTGTAAGGCATTTTCTCAATTAGTGATCAAGGGGGAGGGCCAAGCCCATTGTGGGTGGTGCCATCCCTGGGCTGGTAGTCCTGGGTTCTTTAAGAGAGCAAGCCAGGGGAAGCAAGCCAGTAAGCAGCATCCCTCCATGGCCTCTGCATCAGCTTCTGCCTCCAGGTTCCTACCCTGTATGAGTTCCTGTCCTGACTTCCTTTGGTGATCAACAGCAATGTGGGAGTGTAAGCTGAATAAACCCTTTCCTCCCCAACTTGCTTCTTGGTCATGATATCTTATGCAGCAATAGAAACCCTGACTAAGACAGCATATATGGGGGGGGGAGGTGCCAACTGAGGCCAGAAGGTAGCATTGGACCCTTTGGAACTCTGGCTCTACATGCTGAGAAATGGACCCAGATCCTCTAGAAGAACAGCAAGAACTCTTAATTATGGTGCCATGTCTTCTGAAATTTATGACCTAATTTAACTATTTTCATATTAGTTCTGGTAACAAGAGACATAATCTTAGAGAGTTTGAAAACCTAGTGTACTGGCTGGTTTTGTGTGTCAACTTGACACAGGCTGGAGTTATCACAGAGAAGGGAGCTTCAGTTGGGGAAGTGCCTCCATGAGACCCAGCTGTGGGGCATTTTCTCAATTAGTGATCAAGTGGGTAAGGCCCCTTGTGGGTGGTACCATCTCTGGGCTGGAAGTCTTGGGTTTTATAAGAGAGCAGGCTGAGCAAGCCAGGTGAAGCAAGCCAGTAAGGAACATCTCTCCATGGCCTCTGTGTCAGCTCCGTTTCCTGACCTGCTTGAGTTCCAGTCCTGACTTCCTTTGGTGATGAACAGCAATGTGGAAGTGTAAGCTGAATAAACCCTTTCCTCCCCAACTTGCTTCTTGGTCATGATGTTTATACAGGAATAGAAACCCTGATTAAGACACCTAGGCTGAAGAGAGAGAGCTCAGTGGGTAAAAGAGCTTGCAAGCATGAAGACCTGAGTTTAAATTCTAAGAACTCAGGTAAAGCTGGGTACCTGAGTAACCAATTCTAACTCCGTGACATTCAGGAAAGTTCAAAACTATGGGGCAGTAAAGAGCTCAGTAGCTGCATGAATCAGAGTAACAAGGGGAAGATAAAGAGGGGACCCACAGGACATTTTTACAGCAGCCAAACTATTCTATACCAAATAGTAACAGCGGATACACATTACACAGCTGCCAAAACCTACAGACCACAGCATGAAGAATATACACAAGAGGTGTGCTTAGTACTGCACCGGCATTGGCTCATCAACTGGAGCAAGTGAGCCGTGTCCAAGAGTTAGTGGTGGAGACAAACTGGGCTGAGAATGCAGCTTGGTAGAAAAGTGTTTCCTATGTGAGGTCTGAGTAAGATCCCTAGCAAGGAAAGGAGCTGAGGCTGGAGACTGCTGGGATTGTGTATGGGAGCTCTCTCTCTGCTTGCCACTCAGGGTTTCCATAAACTTAAAACCGCTTGAAAGTGAGATACTAGAGTGAGCGCCTGCAACAGCAGCTTCTTAGGAGGCTGAGGTAGGAGAATCTCAAGTTTGAGGTCAAACAGCAGTTGTTAGGAGGTTCTGCATAAAGACGGCTGAAGATAAAACAGTGGTAAACAAAGGAGATTCCCTCTAAAGTTTCAAATCTCAGGTTCGGATGGAAGGACCAGAAACTCCAACAAATCTGCTTCTAAATTCCGAAGTCTCCATGGCTAGTGTGTGTGTGTTACAGGGCCTCAGTGTCCACCTGGTTTCTGAATTCTGATAACGCTATTGTGATCATAAAAAGAGAAAGAGTTATAAGAATATGTTCTGGCGGGGCATGGGGATATGGGGTGCCTCAGTGGGCCCATGTGGAGGCATCTCTTCCCCCGAGGGACCAGACACATGATGGTATAGTATAGAATAGAGTTTATTCATGGCATGGGGAGGGGAGTTAAGAGGGTAGCAGAGGCAGAGAAAGGCAGAGAGAAGGAGAGAGTAGAGAAATGGAGGCCAGTAATGACCGTGTGGAGAAACGGGGAAAGAGAATGGGGAGCAAGGTGAGCAAGAGACAAGAGAGAGACAAGCATATAAGAGAGAGAGGAGGGGCCAAGCAGCCTCTTTTATACTGGGTCAAGCCTACCTGGATGTTGCCAGGTAACTGTGGGGAGGCACATACCTGGCTGCTGCCATGAAGTTTAGACGAAATACCAACATTCCCCCATTTTGGTTTAGTTAAAAGAGAAAAAATTAGACAGAGATGATGGCGAATCAGGAATAGGGTCGTCATGATATCTGGCTGCTCCATGCTGATATTGTGGTGAAGTGTCTCTGGGGAACCTAGAGGAATGGGTATGGGGGATGTTTGTCCAGTCTTTTGAGAGTTGGCTGTTCCCTTGCTGTCCAGGGTCCGTGGAGCCATCTGATGATAAGTCAGAAGAATATAGGTCCACAAACACACACCGGCATATTGATTGGTAAGGAGTTTCTCCTGTTGGTGGGAGGGACCCTATATGCCCAGATAGTGCCTGGACAGTCTCTTTGGGCTACATTGTTGGCTTTCAATGCTCTGGTCATACCAGTCTCCTGGCTGACCTACAAGTTAGGACATAGGACCACTGAGTGACTTCCTTCTGGAAATACCCTGATTTATAGCTTTCCTTGTTCTTTCAATATGAAACTTCATTGTCCATAATAGAACATGTGTCCCTAGACCACAGTTACCCATTTTGACTTCAGAATAAGCTATCTCTTTTCCTCTTTTCAGGTAAGAGTTGTGGTTTATGTGTTGACAAGCAAATGATTCTCAAACTTTAAAAATAATATCCCATGCCTCCTGAGAATAATTAAATATTGTCAATGTGCTTGAGGACTAGAATGGGCCCCAAAATAAAGTCAGCTGTTCCTTCTTCTTTTCTTTTCTTTTTTCTTTCTTTCCTTTGTTAGCCTTGTTTTCTTCTGAATACTCAATAATAAAATTCTTCCTGTATCAGTTTCTCCACAATTATCTATCTTACCCATATTGATATTAGAGAAAAGCAGCAGACAACATAGAGAAATGATGCTGGAGTTCTTACAACTACCACCAGATTCCAAAACACCTCCACAGACACCAATAGCTAACTTGTTTTTGCTTAGGATTCATCAAAACCTAGTCCTGTGCTTTGAATCTCTGTGGCTCTTGCCTTTTAGCCCACCCACTGGTTCACTCAACAACTGGGGCAATACAATATTATAAAAATACCTCTTACATTTTAAGCAACTAGAATCCCCCACCCCGGACATGATAGCCAGAACTAAGAACACAACTTGATGTCAGTTAAGAGTTAAGGTGGGCGGTGGTGGCACACGCCTTTAATCCCAGCACTTGGGAGGCAGGAGCAGGCAGATCTCTGAGTTCGAGGCCAACCTGTTCTACAGAGTGAGTTCCAGGACAGCCAGGGCTACACAGAGAAACCCTATCTCGAAAAACAAAAGAACAAAAAAAAAAAAAATCCTACTGTGTACATGAAACACAGGCTGATATCCTACTGTGTGCTTAGCCTGCTTGTTTCAGAGAACAATGTCACAACCCACTTCACTTGCTTTGGATTGCCCATGTCAAGTTTTACAAATTAAGGCATAGCTGAAGTCTTAAACCATGTACTTTCCCACACAGGGACCCATGAGTCATGCATGATGCATGTATTATGATAATCAATGATGGAAGCAGTAAATAGACTGGAAGTGACCTCATAAAGCAAATATCCACCCTGAGCGACGGTACAGACTGGCAAGTCTGTCTATGGTGATGTTTGCAGTACTTGTTGTCTGGGTCAGTTGGGGGCAGATGGAGTCAGTGACTATTGACTTAATAACTATTGACGTTATTCTAACGTCTATTGGGGAAGCTCCTGGAAGTGAGGCCAAGCTCCTGGGTTTCACCATTCTCCTTGCCTGTGGCTGTCTCCTGTAACTAACATATCTGTTTAGTTTAAAATGCTCTCTCAAAAATGAACCTTAAGTTAATTTATGGGAAAATTATTTCCCCTAGCCTCAAGCTAGATATAGGTACATTTAGATTCAAAGCAACAACGACAAGCTTCATTTTGCATTTCCATGTTCAGCCAACTGAAATTGTTAAGCTACTTACCTATCTGAAGCAGAATGTTTTCTTCTGCAGACCACTAAGGGATTTTTGGCTTTCCGTGTCTGGCTTAAAGGCTATTTCTAACACTATCAGATGGTTTTGGAGACGGCATCCTAGTTTTGTGGAGCATGAGGATCTCAGTCTCAAATAAACCATGCGTTGCTCTCTACTGGAATATGCCCCCCGCATGCTGTCATTATATCGATGTGGACAAAACAGGCAGTAGTCTAGGAGCTGGTTGGAGCAGTAACCCAGTCCTTGGCTTATACTCATGCTGCAGCCGTCTGTTCCTCTTCCTGTGGGGAAACAAGCCATTGTTTAAGGATCCCAGGAAGGGCTCACACCCTGTATCAGTTGCTTTCTTATCGTTGTGACAGGCGACCTGACAAAGCAACTTAAGGAATGGTTGTTGTGGCTCACGGTTTGCGGGCACACAGTCAACCACCACAGTGGCAAAGGCAAGAACTCGAGGCAGCTGTAGTCTGGAACCCACAGAGAGGTGAATACCGATGCCCCGCTCTCTTTGTACTTCTCCAGGACCCTAGGCCATGCAGGGGTGCAGTCCACACCTAATGGGAAGTGAAATGGAGAGCAACATCAAGTTTACTTCTTAGCAAGTTTCATGTGCACAATACAGTGTCATTGACCTTCATCACCATGCCGTACGTGGGAGTCCCTAGCACTTACTCATCCTCCCAACATTTCAACCTGGTGCAACCAATACAGGGTGTGAGTCCTTGCTGGGATCCTTAAACAATGGCTTGTTCCCCCACAGGAAGAGGAACAGGCAGCTGCAGTATGATAAGCCAAGGACTTTGGCTGCAGCTCCAAGTTGCTTCCAGTCTGCTGTCTGTTCTGTCTGTACACAGTGATAGCATGTGGGGCATATTCCAGTAGAGAGCAATGCAGTGTTACTTGTACACTTTGACCAACATCTCTCCACTTCCCCACCTCCCACCTCTAGTAAACACCATTCTATGCTCTGCTCTCAAGAACACTACAATTATAGACTTGGTACAGGAATGAGGTTATATAGTCCTGCTCTTTTTTTTTTCCTTTTTTTATTAGGTATTTTCTTTATTTCCATTTCAAATAATATCTCCTTTCCTGGTTTCCCCTCTGGGAGGGGGGGAATGCTCCCTTCCCACTCCCCCTGCTCACCACCCCACCCTCTTCCCTCTTCCTGGCCCTGGCATTCCCCTACACTAGGGCATAGAACCTTCACAGGACCAAGGGCCTCTCCTCCCGTTGATGACTGACTTGGCCATCCTCTGCTACATATGCTGCTGGAGCCATGAGTCCCACCATGTGTAATCTTTGGTTGGTGGTTTAGTTCCTGGGAGCTCTAGGGGTACTAGTTAGTTCATCTTGTTTTTGTCCTAAGGGGCTGCAAACCCTTCAGCTCCTTAGGTCTTCTCTCTGGCTTCTTCATTGGGGACCATGTGCTCAGTCCAATGGACGGCTGTGAGCTTCTACTTCTGTAATAGTTAGGTACTGTCAGTGCCTCTCAGGAGACAGCTATATCAGGCTCCTGTCAGCCAGCACTTGCTGGCCTCCACAATAGCGTCTGGGTTTGGTGACTGAATATGGGAAGGATTCCCAGGTGGAGTATTGCTCTTTCTATGCCTGACATTGGACTTGGCCCTGTGTCCTCCAAGCTTACCCATGGTTCTTCTAACAACAGGATATTTTCCCCTGTTTAAAGTCTGGATGACATCCATTGTGCATAAATGCTACAGTTTCCCTATCCTTGTCTGTTCACAGCTTGTTTATTGTGAATAATAATGTTGCAGTGAACACAAGCCTTCACTTTAAATGTGATTTCCTTTATTAAAAAATGTAGAAGTGGTCGGGTGGTGGTGGCGCACACCTTTAATCCCAGCACTTGGGAGGCAGAGGCAGGTGGATTTCTGAGTTCGAGGCCAGCCTGGTCTACAGAGTGAGTTCCAGGACAGCCAGGGCTATACAGAGAAACCCTATCTCGAAAACACCAAAAAAAAAAAATGTAGAAGCTAGGTATGGTGTTGCATAGGTGTAGTCCTGAGGGTGTAAACACTGAGGGTGGGGTAGGAGAATTGGGAGCTTTAGGTCAGCCTTGATTATGTGGCAAGGAATGAAATAAAGGAGAAAAGGAAAGACAAGAAAGATGAAGGCGCTGTAGATAGTCTGGTGTTGTACATACAAATGCTAAACACTGGCCCCCAAGATCTGGTGGCCCTGACTAGCAGATCCTTACATACACCAAATGATGATTTTGATATCTTGCTTTCCAATTTAAAGCTATTGGTTAAATAAAAGTGGCTACAGCCAATTATTGTGGAGAATAGAGGTGGGCGGGGTTTCCGTTCCTGGGCTGGGGAGAATAGAGGTTGGTGAGGTTTCTGTTCCTGGGCTGGGGGTTAAAGGTAAGGACCAAGAGGAGGGAGAGAGGAGGAGGAAGAAGGAGGGAAGAGATGGAAGGAGGAAGGAGATGGAGAGACATGTCCAATAGACATGATGTGCCAGGAGCCCATGGCTGCGTGAAATAACCAGAGGATGAACTGATGGAGCAGAAATAACCCCAGGTGAGATTCAAACAAGTACGTGGGGAGCACAAATGAGGAATTAATAGTAAAGCATATAGAAGAATATGGGGGTAATTTGCTCGGTAATTGTGCTAAAGCTGATTTTAAAATTCCATAGATTTCTGCCTTGATTATTGGGAGGCTGGCCAGGCCATATCAATAACTAATAGAGTTATTAAATAACATTTTAAAATACTATTTACAAGGAGGGAGAAAATAGAGAGGAAGGGAGGGGGGAGCACAAGAGGGAGGGAAGAAGGGAGTGGGCCACAACTGATAGAGCAGAAATTCTCCCACAATGTCATACGTTTGTAAGAACTCAAGGGCTAGAAAGGAGTCAGAGACAAGCACTTAACAATGTCTAAAGAAAAGAAACTCCCTCGGCTGCCTGAAGGGCAGTGTGACGGCAACTTATGAAGAAGGAAAACCACACACTGCCCACCGCCCCAACCCCATGCAACTTAAGCAGTCTTCAGCTTCTACGGGAGTAGATTTCCTACATACATAGCACAGCATCCCAAGTACAGGACCGGGAGCTCCCACTCATAGGTGATCGTCTTAAGACACTGCAAATGATCTGACTTGTATCCACACCATCCTGCCAGTTGTAACCATGGCTTTCATAGCTAGCATTCCGACCCAAAGAAGGTATATTTAAGTCGGCTTCTGTTTGGGGTGCTAAGGCATATCTGATGAGACTCTAAGCCGACCAGACATGTCCCTCCCTCACCTTGCTGCTGATCACAGGCATGGGCCCTTCTCCCCACCCCTCAGGCTTTCTCCTGTGTTTTATTTCCTTGTCGGTGTTGAGAAATGCTGGCTTGTTTTTGTTTAGATTTTTGGTTTTTGGTTTTTGGTTTTTTTCTCTTCCTCCTCAACTCCCTTGTTGCACACCACTACCCAACCCTTGGAGGGTAGTTTCCCCGATGTGGCCAGAAACCATATAGTACTACTGGAGCAGCCAGCCTGCCTCCTAGCTTTACAACCGCGATCGTTTCCCCTTCTCCAGCGTGAGCAGTGTCTGTGACGCAGTGGACCCCGCCTTTTGCTGCCCCTGTCACTTATTGTGCTTTCAGTTCAGGTCTAGATATGAGAACAGCACGGGGATGCTTCCTGGGCTCTGTCCTGTCTCCCTTGCCGCGTTCCTGTTTACACACGTGCCGCTGTGATACTGCCATTTGTCAGCCTTCCCCGCCCCTTCAACCGCTTCCTGAGTTCTGCCCCTGTCTACCCATGCTCCTCTCTGGCTTCTAGAGTTCTTGGTTTGCCCTAAAGTGGGTGAATAAAGGGTAGGAGTTGACGTCCTCTCTCTGCTGCAGCCATCCATAGAATGTGCCTCCAGTCAGCCTCTGAACCTCCATACCTTTTCTTTCCATTCCCTCTGGCACCCACCACCTTCCGCTTCAAACTTCACGATCCACACTTGGCTGTGAGGGCTGCTGGACTCGAGATTCCGGCAGTGGTTGGACGTCTTGACCTTTCCACCTTGAGCCTCCTCGCTTTCTAAAGTCCCCCTCGGTCTGTCCACTTTAACTCTTCCCCACCCCGTGTTCCTCATCCCCAGCTGTGTTCTGGCCTCCCCTCTCCTCAGCACACTCTTCTGATTCTGTCACCAGCCCAGTCTGCTCCTGGGAACAAAGTCTCCAACTTCCAGCTTGTGTGAACCAAGAGCCCCAAAGAGCAGTTCTCAAAAGTCCCTGCCGAATAGATCCACTAAAATCCTAAGCCCCACCGCTCTAAGCGCGACTACAGGCGGCCATTTCCTTCAGGTTGTGCATGAAGCAAAGCAGCTGTGGGAAACCCAGGAGAGCCGTACAGGGAGATAATAGCTAATAACGTTCTCTTGTAAAGGGAGAAGGGAGGGTGCCCAGGCTCACAAGGCCCCTCCCGTTCCTCATACATCTCTGTAGACGTGGTGAACAATGGACTAGATGGATCGGGTCTCAGTGGTATAACTCCTGTAACTCCAATACACTCACTGTTCACAGAGCCAGACTCAGGCTCCTTCCTATCTTAGATGAATATGTATTGCTCACTGTTTCTCTCGAAAAGCTATGAACATTACCTTATTTGGAAACAGAATCTTCACACTTGCAGTTCAGGATCTCATAATGGTATAATCCTAGATATAGGATATGCCTTGAGATATGACTGCTGTGTTTATCAAAGAAAAGGCATAACTGGGCAGGGTAGCGCATGCAAGTCTTTAATCCCAATCTGGAGGCAAAGGCAGTATGATGTCTATGAGTTCAAGGTCAGCCTGGTCTATAAAGGTAGGCTGGAGAGCTGGCTAAGCAGTTTAGATCATTGACTGCTCTTCCAGAGGTTCTGAGATCAATTCCCAGCAACAACATGGTGGCTCACAACAGTCTGTAATAGGATCCAATGCCCTCTTCTGGTATGTCTGAAGACAGCTACAATGTACCCGTGTACATAATTAGTCAATAAATCTTAAAAAAAAAGGGGGGAAGAAAGGACACAAGTGCAGGGGAGAAGTCATGTGGACAGTAATGGTGGAGATTGCAGGGTGTTCTCACAAGGACACAAGTGCAGGGGAGAAGTCATGTGGACAGTAATGGTGGGGAT
>NW_022196915.1:102859622-102879066 GCF_008632895.1 Mastomys coucha
ACAGTAATGGTGGGGATTGCAGGGTGTTCTCACAAGGACACAAGTGCAGGGGAGAAGTCATGTGGACAATAATGGTGGGGATTGCAGGGTGTTCTCACAAGCAAAGAAAATCTGGAGCCACCAGAAACCAGAAAAGAGGAAGGAGCATCCCTTGCGGCTTCTGAAGCAATGGAGCCCCACCCTCACATTGATTCTAGACTTCTTTCCTGCAGCTGTGGAAGAATACATTTGTACTGTTTAAAGCAGCATAGTATCTGGTGCTTTGTTCCAGCAGCCCAGACACAGAGCCTGCCCACTGTTCCCCTTTTAACAGTATCAAGTGGAGGCTCTGGCTTTCTTATTAGAGTCCTTGATAAACAGGTTAACAATATCCATTGTTAACCTATAAAATGAATATCATCAATTGTGCATAAGGAGGTAACATTCTTTCTCCCTTGTTTATTGCATGGTGAGCTCATTTATCAAAGTCAAGGAGAAAAATAAGTATTCCATCCAAACCCAAAGATATGGAATTAATAAAATGCTGCTGTTGCGTGGCACGTTCCTAGCTGTTCTTACAGAATGGGAGTGTTTGGCACATCACAAAACATAATTCATCTTCTACTAAAATCATTTTCTCCAATTCTTATTTTTAAAGTATTTATTTATTATTATATGTAAGTACACTGTAGCTGTCCTCAGACAAACCAGGAGAGGGCATCAGATCTCATTAAGGATGGTTGTGAGCTACCATGTGGTTACTGGGATTTGAACTCATGACCTCTGGAAGAGCAGTCGGTGCTCTTAACCACTGAGCCATCTCACCAGCCCCCATTTTCTCCAGTTCTATACTCCCCAATGTTTGCTCCTCCATGCTTCTCGTGGTGAATTCGAGGAAGAGTCTTAGTGTGTCTGAGCCTCAGTGCTGCTTCTCAACCAAGGAGCACATGGCCCTGGCGGCACTGCGTCCTTGCTTTTGGTCCAGGGGGTACCTGCTACTGGCGTTCAATGAGCAGGAGCCAAAAACATTCTGTCCTGAATGTCTATAAACACCATTTTAGACAATACTGTTAATGATTTCCACTGCAATGTTCATACCATGCCATGGTGATTCGAGAAAAAAAAAAACAATTTAAAGTGATTTGTGGGGCCAGGAAGATTGCTCAGTGGGCCAAGGCTCTTGTCACCAAGCCTGAAGACCTGAGACCAATGGGACCCACATGTTAGAGGGAGAGAAATTACACTCCCAAGGTGTACTCTGACCTCCACTCATGCCCTGTATCTCCCATGCATCCCAAACATACACATATGCACAACATATAAAGTAAATAAAAATATAATTTAAAAAAACTAAATAACTTGTATTTAGCTTCTTTGTATACTCAAGATACCACAAAGAAATTCATGAGACATCTCAAAGGACATGTGGGAACAACCTGCAAGAAGCCCTCGTGGTCAAGTATGAAACAAGATAAACCATAAAGTAAATAGTGATGGATTAGAAACCAGACACCAAACTAAATACTAAACCATTTAGACATACTACAGAAATTGCAGATAAGAATGGAAGAAGAGGCTACAGAACTGAATTAATAAATACAGAAATGTCTGGACAAATTCCCCAGTAACCACCATTGCATGATGAAGGAAGTTGTAGTTGCACAGTGTCAGGTTATCTGCTTAGGAGACATTTATACAGGTACACATATCCACTAATGGCCTGAAAAATGCCAAGCAGATACACTGAAAATTCTATTATTATGTCAAGTATTCATGGAGCATCTTCTCTCTGGACAATAGAAGGTTGGGGTTGTCCATATCCTTCAGTGGTATCAGAGTCCTAGAGAAACAAGACTACAGACTGCAAAGATGAGAGGTTATTCAGAGATGTGCCAACACGGTGCAATCTAGAATCAGAAGAGACACTAAAATAAAAGTTGATAGGATTCAAGCAAAATCCTTAGATGCTTTAATAGCACTGTGTTGACCTTGATTCCAAGTTGTAGCAGTAATCCTATGGTCATATAAAATATTGACATAGTGAGGGTAGGACTGAAAAATACACAGGAATTCTCTCTGTGTTGTATTTCTTCCTTTTTAGGGGCAACTTTTCTGCAAGCCTGGAGTTGGTTCAAACTTAAAAGCTTATAAATGAAGACCATTGTTGCAAGAGTGAAGTCCCGATGGCCCGTGAGCCTCATACCCGACCTTTGATGGGTCTCCTTAGTAGATACCTGCCAACCCATATCAGAGTGTGATGCTTTTGAACAACAGTAGAGTGTGTGTCTCTGCTGTATCAGCTTTGTAAATGTGAAATTCTTACAAGCCATCAGCTCAGTTTGAATTCAGCTCTTCTTCATCTGCAGAGTCAAGAGTCTATGAGTTTTAGCCTCTATCCTTCACATCGTGACTGACAAAAGAAATTGCTCATCTGAATCCCTAGCAGAGAGGGAAATGGACCCGTTAGGGCCCTTCCATACCGCTCCTCAGTCACGTTTTTACATAGCACACAGCCATGTAAACATGTCTACAGCTATGTTCAGAACATGCATGCTGTACTCTATGACACTGAAAACAAGCAACTTCTGCAGATCGCTATGAATTGCAGTGCTACACACTATGTTAGCCCCAATATCTGGCATAATAACAAATAGCTTTTTCTTACTTATCAGGCATTAAACAGACTTTTGTGTGGCTTATTTTTTGTCCCTTCAATAATTCTATAAGCTCAAGGCAGATAAGTTAACACACATTCACTGCATATGTCTGGCTCCAGAAGACGATCAGGGGATGTCCTGAAGCCCAGGAAGGTGACCACATATGTAGTCACAGCAATGTCCATTGCTTCCATTCCTTCTATTTACATATCTCTATTTAATTTATTTGGTTGACATTCTTGCTACACACCTGTAGGATGAAAGAAAGCATAGAGAAGGAAAAAAAGAAGGAAGTAGATGGAGAGAAGGCTCAGAGGTTAAGAGTACTAGAACATACTGCTCTTGTAGAGGACTCAAATCGGGTTCCTCCATCCACATATAACTGACTATATAACTCTAGTTCCAGGGAGATCCAACACCTCTGGCCTCCATGGGTACCTGCACTTACATGAACACACACACACACACACACACACACACACACACAAAAAAAAATTGAAAATAAAAGTAAATTTAAAAAGAAAAGAAAGACCTCAATTTGTATGGAACCATCAGTTTGGCGAGCTTTACATTAAGGGCATTCCAACACGGAGGAAAAATTCTCAGGAAGAACATGGAAGACCTGTTCTAAAACACAAAGGGTTGTATGAAGCATGTGCTGCTCTATAAGGGGAGAATTGAGACACTGGGTGGAAGCCCACAGACTCACCAGCTTGTCCAGTTAAGATGGCTGCCTATGGGCATGGGGAGCTTCAGGTGGAAAGAGGCTAAAACTGAGGATAAGAACCTACATGGCTGTGAAGAGTCCTTATGCATCATCTTTGTCACTGGCTCAGACCTGTGCACACACCACACGCAGTCCTTACTCGCTAGCAATACGGTCAGAGGCTGCTAACAATGCAGACAAGCACATCGCATGGCTTCATGAGATACAAGACTGACTCCCAGGCATCTGTTAGGTGCTCACACTGTCCTTCAGGATCAGGAGAGACCTGTATGACGTTTATGATGTGGACAGTACCTACGATCCTTAACACAGACATCTCCCTCAAAGCCAGGGCCCGTCATCATCTATAAGGGGAAGGCGGTGGGAGAAAGAGCAGCCACTGGCCCAGCTCACTCGATTTTCTTCCCTTCTGACTCTGTTCTGTTTCTATCATTTGCTTTGCTTTGCTTTGTTTTGAGTTTTGGGTTTTAATCAATTTTTTCTAACGTTACATTGGATTCCAGGAATTACAGGTCTAATTGGTAAACATTTTCTAACAAAGTACCAAAACTACCCCCAAGCAGCAGCGAGCCTCACAGGACAGAATGCTTTAATGAGATTGCCCCACCCCCACCCACATACAAGGCCCTTTGCCTGCACTACAAACCTGGCCGTACAGAACAGAGATTCCACTCACCGAAGCAGCTTTCTTGAGCCTTCAGCCACTGGGTCACTGGGTCTCAATGAATTCTAAGCGTCTCTCTTCCTATCTGCAGGTAATCGTTTGCTTTACATGACAGGTGTCTCTGTGTGTGTGTGTGTGTGTGTGTGTGTGTGTGTGTGTGTGTGTGTGTGTGTGATATCTGTCTCCCCCAATAACTTTAGCAAACCATGAAAGCAAGCATTCATGGTGTACCTGAACAGTAGTCTGAGGATACAATGGACATAGGACAAGGGACTCTTGTTTCTGATGGTTGTCATGGTGATGATATTACGATATATGCTGTTCTTTACATAATAGGAGTCCTTTCTGAAGATGGGGATAAGCATATTTGCTTTGCTTGCCCCACCCACAAATGTTACAGGACTTAGATGCATCTCAAGTACCAGAATATTCAATAGTTCATGCTCTGACCAGTTATGAAAATATTCTATTCTGTGAGCAGTTGCAACGTGCAGCCATGTAGCAGTGAATTGTGATAAGTCCAAATGGTGATATACTCTGTGTGTATGTGTGGTGTGTGTGTGCGCATGTGTGTGTGTGTTAAGATATTCCTGATCAACATCATTTCACTTTGTTTCTTTTGTGTTTTTGTTTTTGTTTTGTTTTTTGTTTGTTTGGTTGGTTTTTCGAGACAGGGTTTCTCTCTGTAGCCCTGGCTGTCCTGGAACTCACTCTGTAGACCAGGCTGGCCTCAAACTCAGAAATCCGCCTGCCTCTGCCTCCCAATTGCTGGGATTAAAGGCGTGCACCACCACTTCCCAGCTGTTATTTTTTTTTAATTATTCTTCTCTCATATATTACATCCTGATTGCAGTTCCTCTCTGGATATATATACTCTTAAGCATTCAATACATACCAGATTTTGAAGAAGAGCTTGTAAAATAACTTTCATAACTTTTGAATTGGCAAAATCATGAACCGATACTTCGGTATATTATCTTAAACAATATGTCATTAAAAGCAAGTTCACCGGCTGCTTTGTACTTTCCAATTCAGTTATTAGGCCCTGTTTGAACTACGTCTGAGGTCTAGGTTCGTCCCAGCATTAGCTGTCTAGACATCCACAGCACTGGGGCATGGCTTCACCTGGGAGTGTAGCTGGAGAGTGGAGTTGGGAAGTGCTGTGTGACCTCCAAGTGGAATGGTTTGGGTATGAATACAGATCAGAGGGAAGATCTCTGAACTCTAGAGCTCCCAGGATTCTAGAACGCAAACCTGTGGTCACAGAGACTGTAGAGAAACAGGGAACAGTGTCTACCGTGGGAAATGATAATCTCATATCCCGGGTTCTTGATGCTTCCTGCCCATCCCTAACCCTAGAACTCTTTAGCCTCAAAGGGAAACGTGGGAGCTACACTCATGTGTTCCACTGACTGCAGGCTCCAATTATCCATCAGCTCTGTGCAAATGACCCCTACTCACTGACTGGGCCTGGGGTAGCTTAAGTAGGTAGGCAAAGACGATGACTAAGTATGGGTGGGTAAAAAGAGGAACCAGCCAAATGAGGGCTTGAGGTGAAAACTGGGAAAGCAATTGCCTCTGTTCAGTCTAAGCTCCCGCCAGAGCAATTTAAAATGGAAATTATTCTCTGAGCCATGGCCACTTCTGTGTGGGGTTTGCATTGCCAGGAGGTACCCAGGAGCTGAAGTCCAACTCTGCTTCAAATCTATGAAGACTGCGTGGGTTGGAGATGTCCCTTTCCTAGTTTGTGCAAGGCCGTGGCAGGGTCCATTGGTCACATTGTTTCATACACCCGAGGAAATGCAGTTGCCAGTTGCCTGAAAGCCAACACATTGTAGAAATATCAAGAACAAGCCCATGACAGTCCGTTATCTTCCAGATAGAAACTGAATGATTATCTGTGAGAGAAAATGTCTAAATGCATAGAGCCCTCCGAGACGCAAAGGAGGACATCTAAGAGAATCTTGAAGTGGTCCCTGAGTGACTTTGTGATGCCTTGTGGAGGTCAGGAAGGGTCCAAAGGAGTCTTAACACACGAATCTGGCTATTTAACATTCCCGATAATCTTCATGTTAACCCCTCAATGGCTTTCAAACATCGTGCCATTTTCTACAAAATTAAAATTAGAATCAATACAATGAATACTCACTATGCAAAACCATTCAGGGCTTTTTCAGCACAAAGTTACATTTAAACTTGGGGGATGAAAAGAACAGACAACCCTTTGTTCTGTTCATTCCACGGCCCTGCAAATGGCCTCTTAACCAAAATAGCTCCTCTAATCTTTAAGTTTTAATTAGCTGCCCACAATTCATAAACCATCAAGAATTAAAATGCTGATACCTCGTTCTCCTGAGAAATGGCACACAATTAACCTCTTTTTTCTGGTCAAAGGCAGAAACTGAGAAAGGGTAATGACAAAATTAATCTATTCTGGCAGCGAGGCCCGCCAGAGGGCGAGAAAAAGCATCTGCTCCTGCATCGAAGGGGTCAGCGACGGCTAGGATGTCCAGAACTGCACACCCCTTCTGCCTTTTGTACTCCTGACAAGTTCTCTCACAAACACTGGGTCCTACTATATAATAAAAATGTTTAATGAGTCCATAGAATATACCACCTAGCTCAGCTTTCTGGCTTTCTTCTCTGTCTGAAAGCAGACATGCTACGTTCCGGACTTCACTAAAGCGCTAGGTTTTTTTTTGGAAATGTGGGCGGAGAAGGAAGAGGATGGGAAACTCGGGGCTTCCCAGTGTGGAAGCAAAACTGACACTGGCTGCAAAGCTAGACCGAGTTGCTGGCACCAACGTTGCGCCTTTCCCTGATGATCACTCTCCCAAAAAGACAGATCCAGCTTTGTAATTCTTCAGAGCAAATTATATAATAAATATTTAAAGAGAATTAACCACGTCCACTTAGCTGAAAACTCTTAGGGCAGAATCAAGCCTTTCTTTAGACAGGTCGCCAGTGAAGTCATCCTGAGATGATGTTTGGACGGAGGTGTGTAGTCCTGCCTGGTTCCAAACCTCACCAGTGAGGAGGGGCCGTGTGTCACAGGGAAAGGTACTGAGACTCCACGAACTTCTCTTGTGTGCCTCAAAAAACAGAAACAAGAATCAGTGTTGTGAGGATGGAGGAGAGACTGGCTCAGCACCGGGTGATTGGCTCAGCACTGGCTCAGCACCGGGTGATTGGCTCAGCACCGGGTGATTGGCTCAGCACCGAGATGGCTCAGCACCCCGTGATTGGCTCAGCACCCCGTGATTGGCTCAGTACTGGGTGATTGGCTCAGCACCGGGTGATTGGCTCAGCACTGGCTCAGCACCCGGTGATTGGCTCAGCACCCGGTGATTGGCTCAGCACCAGGTACCTCCTGAGTACCTACTAAGATCAGCTACTATTATGGTTGAAGTTTTCACCCCCAAGCATGTGCTGGAATCAATTCCCAATATAACAGTATTGGGACTTGTGTGGATGGATTACTATTGAATACAAAGGGGTGTAAGGTCACTTGGTCAGGCTCTTGCTGTCTTGTGTCTTTTCTCCCTGGGAGTTCCCTTCCACCACGGGATGATGCAGCCAGAAGGTCGTGGCCAGTCTTTGGATCATTGATCTTAGTTCCAGCATTCAAGAACTTGTGAACCAATAAATAATCTATTTAATTAATCTATCCTGGCAATTATCAATTACTCGGTCTTACATATTTATGTAGAGTAGCGCGATGAACTAAGACACCTCCTATTTTGTCAGTCTTGGAAACTAAATATCCTTCATGAGTTCAAAAGAAAAAAAAATACTATTTTGTTTTGAAAATCTTTTAGGAATTCCAATTGCTGCTGACATGGGAGGAGGACAACCTAAAGAACTGAGATATAATACAAACACACACACACACACACACACACACACACACACACACACACACCAGCCATTCGAACTGCAAGTCAATGATTCTAGTGTACTCAAGGCATTGAAACCTACAGCACAATTGGTTTTATGAGGTTTTCGCTGGTACCACAAAGGTTCAGTACCCTTTGCCTTTCTTTTTACCTCTAGATTTTTCTATTCAAGATTGTTTCATATAAAGAAAACTATGCCATACATGGTCTTCTGTGCGGGCTTCTTTCACTTCGCATGATGTGTTACTTCAATTTCTTCAAATCTTATTTTTTTTTTTTTTTGTTTTCAAATCTTATTTTTAATGATAGTTACTAAACACTTTAACCTCCCTTGTAACCCACCACCTACCAGAAGTAGTGGAAAAGAAAGGATGGGGGTGGGGTGGGGACCTGTTTAGAAAGGTTCTTTGAAGCAGCTCCGGTCTGTGTTGTCTGGAAATCAGCAGTTCAGTTCACAGGTCGGCAGCGGCAGCTCGATCCACTCGCAAACACCTCATGGATACTCCAGCGGTCCAGTTTGGTAGAGTTGGACGGCAAACACAACGCAGCAGCACTGGACTACCCAGCAGAGGCAGTAAGCCCCAGCTTCCGCTCGAAACAGCAACAGGAGGGAGCGGGAGGAACACCAGGAAAAGTTCTCGGCTGTGCCTCTGTCAGAGAAATAAAGACCAGAGAAGACTCAAGACCCACAAGCTTTGCATGGCTAGCTCGGTAAGGAAGCCTAGCTCAGCCCTCATCACTTCCACTGAGTTCTCCCTCCAAACCTCACGTGTCCTCCACGGGTCTTCCCTCACCACCAGTCTTGCTTCAGCATCTGTGCCTGTCTCAGCTGACATCACTCTGCTAATCAGCCCGAGTCCTCACAAGGGGCAAAAAAGCTGGGGCACACTACAGAAGGGGTTTTTATGTGTTTCCCTCTATGGAGTTCCAAAAAAAGGGAAATGATGCACTGGAAGGTGGACCAATACAATGCATGTCGTTAGCAAAGAATCCTTCATCACGTGTCTTTTTGCATGCTTGCTTTAGCAGCACCTTTCACCTGTGTCCACTTCATTGAAACCTTCTTTCTGCCTCAGCCTTTCACCTGTGTCCACTTCAGGGAACACTCCTTCACCTGTTTGCCCCAGCGAAACACCTTCAACACAACTGACTTTCCAAAGAACCCTTAAGTGTCCACTTCAACAATGTCTTCAAGATTCATGGATGCAGAGCTGGAGAGAGATCTCAGTGGTTAAGAACACTGGCCCTTGCTGCAGTGGTTCCTACAGTGGTAAAAAAAAAAAAAAAAACATTTGTAAATTCAGTTCCAGGGGATTGGATGCCCTCTTCTGACCACCAGAGACACTCTATGTACACGGCACACAGACATATATGCAGGCAAAGCACTCATGCATGTAAAATAAAAATAAATCTTTAGTTAAAAGAGTCATATATCAGGATTTCATTCCTATCACCTATATAAACTATATTTTGGTTTTTGGTAAAATATAAATCCAATGCCAAATAACAAAATGAAAGAATGCTCAGTACCAACTTCCATCTGGATAGAGCTTTTTCCTAATGCACACTATGTTGGCATTTAAACAAGTGATTTCATTTCTGTGACACAATCGTTGTGAGTGCCTGGGGTTCACAGCCCATCAGTGAGCCCCTGAGAAGTCAGAAGTGTGTTAGCATCCTAACCCACAGAGAAAGAACCCAAAATGATCATAGCTGCAGAAAACATATTGAGAAGATGGTCTTCTTACCATTTTATATTATCTTCCAGGCCTGACAGGATTAGAATCACAACTGTGAGTGAGTGTCTAGATTAGGTTAGGTTAATTTCTGGGCATGTCCATGAGGGATTCATTAAACTAGGCCAGTTGAGGTTGAGAAAGGCCAACTTAAACATGGATGGTACCAGTCCACAGGCCAGGATCCTGGACTAAAGACAAAGGAGAAAGCCAACATGCATCACTATGCTTTCTGACTGCAGACATTATATGACCAGCTTCCTCAAGCACCTGCAGCTGTCACCCCACACACACACACACACACACACACACACACACACACACCCGCCTCCATGATGGACTGTACCCTCAAACTATGGGCCAGAGTAAATATGCCCTGCCTTAGGTGGCTTCTTAGGGTTGTGTGTTCAGCAACAACACAGAGAGTTTTATAAGTAGCATCTGCAACAAAAATTCTCAGTAGTTCTATTTGCCTTCCATGGTTAATATAGTACATGTAATGCCTCGGGCTGTGGTACCTTAGAGAGGCTGCATAGCTACAGGGTACACTGCACAAGGTATGGCAAGAATGCCAGGGAGCCGGCAGTGCGGCTGCCTGCACTGTCATCAGGGAGCCGGCAGTGCGGCTGCCTGCACTGGAGAGGCCACACAGCTTTATCCCTTGAGACAGGTGTCCCTGCTCTCAGCTATGTGGAAGCAGGCCAGTTTCTCTTCAGTCAGGTTGGCTCAACGTTTTATACAAGTAGGTCAGAGTGTGTACGTAGCAGAGCCCACGTTAAACTGCTGGCTGTGTTGTGACTCCTTTAATGAGGAATAAGATGACTGGATAAGACACTGATCTACGAGTATAGCAAAACATCCTTAGGAGTCATTTTATTTTACCTCTTTTGACTAATCACGTTTGGTTTTACTATAGGTCGTTGGGCTACCTTGCCTGGTTCTAGCTTGCCCTAGCCGTATCAGATAGGGGTTCCTTCTTGTGGAGTGAGTCTTATGTCAAATCAGACATTAGGTGGCCACTCCCACAAATTCTGTGCCACTGTTGCCCTAGCATATCTTACAGGCAGGACAGACGGTAGGTCACAGGTTGCGTTCTGGGTTGGTGTTCACATTTCTCTTTTGGTAGCCTGCAGATTGCCTTTCTGCACCAGAGACTAGAACATAGGGGTGAGGGCTCCATGCAGGCACCAGCTTGACTTCTGCGTGGCCAGTGAGTTTTATAGGTGCTGCCCTCAGCAATGGGGCCCTTGCTGTCAGTTTGCAGAGAGTAAGCCTTTGCCTTAGCTTCAGCCTGCGTTGTTTGGGGATTTCCATGGGACATTCCTCCCCTCACTCCAAACCCACCCTGGCCAACAGTTCAACTGAATACAATTCAGACCTTCCACTGGAAACCTTGCCTGACTGCAAGACATAGCCAGTTGTCACTCCATACTCCCATTACTAGGAGTCCTCGTTAGGATCACTGTCATAGATTCCACGAAGTTTTCACTGCGCTAGCTCCCATATGACCTCTCTTTTTGTTATTCATTTGCATTTAAAATGATATCCCCCTTCCCAGTTACCCCTCCACAAACGTCCTATCCCATTCCCCCTCTCCCTCCCCCCCTTTGGCTCTATGAGGGTGCTCCTCCACCCATTCCCCCACTCCTGCCTCACACCTCCAGCATCCCCCTACGCTGGGGCTTCAAACCTCCCTCCCATCCCATTGATGTCAGATAAGGCAGTCAGCCCTCTGCTACATATGTATCTGGAGTCCTGGCTCCCTCCATGTATACTCTTTGGTTGGTGGTTTAGTCCCTGGGAGCTCTGGGTGGTCCAGTTAGTTGATATCGTTCTTCTTATGGGGTTGCAATTCCCTTCAGCTCCTTCAGTCCTTCCCCTAGCTCTTCCATTGGGGTTCCTGGGCTCAGTCCTATGGTTGGCTCTATCTGCATCTGTATTAGTCAGGTGCTGGTAGAACCTCCCAGGGAACAGCCATACCAGGCTCCTGTCAGTGAGTGATTCTTGGCATCAGCAATAGTGTGGGGGATTGGTGTCTACAAATGGAATGGATCCCTAGGTGGGGCAGTCTTTGGATGGCCTTTCCTTCAGTCTTTGTTCCATTTTTTTGTCCCTGTCTTTCCTTTGGACAGGAACATTTCTGGATTAAAAACTTTGAGATGTGTAGGTGGCCTCATCCCTCAGCTACTGGAGGTGGCCTGTATGGGTTCTGTCTCCCCTTTGTTATGAACACTTAATTCCTCCCAATTCTAGTCCTCTCTCCACCCATTCCATTTCCCCCCAATATGAGTTTTCCCGCTCCTCTCTCCATATGTCCCAGGTTTATCTACAAGATCTATTCTATTTCCTCTTCCCAGGATCTCTCCTGTTTACCTAACCTCTCTAGGTCTATGGATTGTGGCTTGATTATCATTAACTTAATGGCTAATGTCCACTTATAAGTGAATCTATACCATATTTGTCCTGGATCTGGGTACCTCCTCAGGATAATTTTTTTCTAGTTCCATCCATTTGCCTGCAAATTTCATGATGCCATTTTTTTAACAGCTGCATAATACTTGAGTATGTAAAAGAACCACATTTTCTTTATCCATTCTTCTATTGAAGGGCATTTAGGTTGCTTCCAGTTTCTGGCTATTATAAATAAAGCTGCAATGAACATAGTGGAGCAAGTGTCCTTGTAGTAAGATGGGGAGTCCTTTGGGTATATGTCCAAGAGTATAACTGGGTCTTGAGGTAGAACTATTCCCAATTTCTGATGAACTGTCCTGTTGATTTCCACAGTGGTTGTGCCAGCTTGCACTCCCACCAGCAATGGAGGAGTGCTTCCCTTGCTCCACATCCTCCACAGCGTGAGCTGTCATTTGTGTTATTGATCTTAGCCATTCTGACAGGCATAAGATGGAATCTCAAAGCAGTTTTGATTTGCATTTGCCTGATGGCTAGGGATGTCGAACATTTATTTAAATGTTTCTCAGCCATTTGAGATTCCTCTGTTGAGAATTCAGAATGAGAGTACTCTAAACCCATCCGTGTTCCCCTCCCTCCTATTGGTTGTCAGGCTATTAAAACAATGCTTCCCAAGGTAGGAACTCTCATGCTGGCTGGAGCCTGGTGGAAGCCAGAGGCAGAATTTGTTTCCTCAGAAAGGCATTTCAGAGTCTGGCCATTCATCAGGCCATCTTGCAGAACAGATCAGAACTGAGACAACAGAGTCAGTGATGGGTGGGACCACACGATGACTGAGGCTGCTGTAACTGTGTTCCTGTAACTCTCTATTTAAACCTAAACCTTGAGTCAGAACCCAAAAGATAGACTTGGGAGGTGGAAGTGTGTATGTGTGTGTGTGTGTGTGTGTGTGTGTGTGTGTGTGTGTGTGTGTCTGTGTGTATGTATGTGTATGTGTGTCTGTGTCTGTGTCTGTGTGTATGTGCTTGTGTGTCTGTGTGTGTGTATGTGTGTGTGTGTGTGTGTATGAATGGATCTCTCTGTCCTTCCCAATGTGAGCACATTGCTTTTTATCATTATTTGTTTTCTTAATTGGCTTACTGAAGATGGATGGGTAAATTCAGCTTGTTAAGGGGATTTGAGAGCTTGGGCTCTGGCCCTGGCCACTCTGACAACAGGAACAGTGCAATACCAGGACTGACAGGGCCAACCATAAGAATGGCATATGACAGAGGTCAGGATCTGATGACACAGCAATGGCAGGAAACCAAATATTGGTTGTTCTGGGAGCTGCCAGGGTCTGTGATGGCCAACAGCAGCTCTTCAGAGGGGACTCCCCACTCCAGCACACTTGCAGCAGGGTGCACACCTGGAAAAATGAATACTGCCACAAGAATAATCAAGTTGATAATTGAGGCAGTAGATGCACTGTTGCCATGTAGCCACATTTCTATTTGTGTTGGACTGTTTGGTTTCTAATTCCCTGAACCCAAAACTTTTATTTAGTTCTTTATCTCTGTTACAACTGAAATCTTTCCTAAACCTTGTTTATCTAGAAAGTTCTTTGAACTTTACATTTAAAAATAGCAATCAAAACATAATAAGTAACTTGAAAGATGAAGAGCACTCTCTTGTTGCTAGGATGTTTATTACCATGTCATGTGTAGCTATTATGCCGGTTCACAGGACCAGGTTCATGACCTAAATTAACCTGGGTCAGTGTCCTGACAGCTAAACATTCCTGAAATGGCTCTCCTCGTCTCTTAAACCAAAACAAGCACGGGGCTGCTGCTGTTTCTCAGCACTACTGCAGAGGCCAGCACGACTTTTTGCCTCCAAATGCGCTGAATAAAGTACGGAACAGTTTTCCTCCGCCTTTTTCATTATGCAGTGGAAAAAGTAACGCAGATATAAACAAAAGGGAAACCGCTGAAGGTCTTTCACAGTGTAAAACATAAAAGCAGCTTTGTTGTGAAAGTGACTTCTATTCTTCTGTTGTACTTGTTGTCCTGGAGGCTTACTGCTGAATAAGCTCACCCTTTCTAGTTTTTTCTGAACTCTGGCTGACTGGTTCAGCTCAGCAGTTCTGGTCCAAACTCCTCTCCGAGCTGACTGTTTCAAACTGACTTCTCCCAACTTCTCACTGAATTGCTCTGATTGACCTTAAGCTAACTGGGAATCTGTCCTAACCTTATGGCTCCTTCTCATTCTCTGGGTCTATCTTGTTCTCTCTGCCATCTGTTTGTAAAACTGTCCCTATAAAAACTGCCTCTGAACTCCTCGAGCTGATCTACCACAAACTCTACTGCACATCCTCAATGAAACTGACTCAACCAAACTGACTGGCTAGCTCTCAGAGATCTGCACGCCTCAGTCTCCTGAGTGCTGGGATTAAACAAATGAGTGCGCCATCATACCTGGACCTCAGCTTTTTAATCTGAAACTTGTTCTATACAAGGCTGGCCTTGAGCTCAGAGACCTATTTGCCTCTGTCTCCTGGGAGGCGTGATTTATTCCAGCAGCATCATACGGATGTTATCCCTTGCCAGAGAACCCATGTTTCTGGATTAAAAGTCCTCTACCTAGGTTGTGAAAAGACATGCTCATCAACAGACACTAACAAGGAACCCTTGATAGTGTGTTTGTGATATAAGGCAGGGTAACATAGGAATGACTGGGACCCTCAATTTATATTCTGAGAAATTTTCATTCTCTTCTTGGGAACAGCAATAAAACTACAGCAAAGGAAACACCCCGAGATGAGCCATTATTTGAGCATGCTTTTCTCATGACTAGTGGAAAGTTACTGGGCCCTGAATAAGGACAGCAGCAGGTGAGAAGAGGAGCCCTTCCTCTGACCTGGGCTGACTAATCCCTCTCTGTGTCCCTGCAGTCCCCTGTGCTAACACCTTCCATATTTCTGGAGAAATGGCCTCCTTTAAAGCATTCACCTGGGTGTCCTGTTCTCTGTCTTAGTTTTCAATTCTCTCTTTACTGGAAGTTCCCACATGTCCCCTCTATCAACAACCTTTGAAAGACTAGTTTAAACACAAAATGCAAACAGACAGAAATCACAGAAATAAACAAAAACAAAATAGAACACAAAGGTATCTGCATACATGAGGAAAAATTACCAAGTTCACAGTCAGTCTGCCCTGTAATGAAAAAGGGGCAAATTTTGCCTTGGTATCTTATCTCTAATGGTCAGCTGTCTTCAGATATCAACAATGAACATAGATAAAAATGATTAGGCTTGCCCTGTTATAGAGAACAACCACACCCAGTGGCCCTGTGGAGACTCCTTTTGATTTACTCAGGATACAACGTGTGTCTGTATGTATGTGCTTGTCTTTTGTGCACTACTGGGGTATAATTGTGATGTAACTCATCTTAATGGTCAGGTTCTCTGAGACGGAGTCTGAACGCAAAAGATCGGATCTCTTAACAGCACCACCCAAGAAAACTAAAACAGAGCGCTAACCCATCCAAAAACATAGATCTGGAAAAGTCCCGAAATGTAGGAACCTTGCTTTTTGGCTTCTATAGTTCTCCTTCTAGCTAGCAGTTCTCGTTAACTAAAGTGGGATTGGCTACGGGTAACCAAGCCTGCCAACAAGCCTGAATGGAGTGGGGCGGGGCTTAGGAGTTGCCACCCCAGCTGAGGAGTTAAGACAGCTGATGGGAGCTGGGGTTGGGAGAGTCCAGTGTCTATGGATGCGGTCTCTGGAAAGTCAGCCACGCTCCAGTGTCTTAGTCACCGTTCTAGTGCTGTGAAGAAAAGCCATGACCATGACAGTGGCAGCGCTGATAAAAGAAAGCGCTTAACTGGAGGCTTCAGAGGGTCAGTCCATTACCTTCATGGTGGGGAGCAAAGTGGCAAGAATGGCACCTGAGAAGTAGCTGAGAGCTACATCCTGATACAAAAACCCACCTTAGTGCCCCAGCTCCTTCAACAAGGAGGACCTGAAGGGGTCTGCAACCCCGTAGCAAGAACAACAATATCAACCAACCAGACACCCCAGAGCTCCCAGGGATTAAACCACCAACCAAAGAGTACACATGGAGGGACTCATGGCTCCAGCTGCACATGTAGCAGAGGATGGCCTTGTCAGTCATCAATGGGAGGAGAGGCCCTTGGTTCTCAGAAGGCTCTATGCCCCAATGTAGGGGAATTTGAGAGTGAGGAGGTGGTAGTGGGTGGGTGGGTGGGTGGGTGGGTGGGTGGGGGAGCACCCTCAAAGAAGCAAGGGGGAGGGGTGATGAGGGAGCGGGTTGGAGGAAAACTGAAAAAGAGGATAACATTTGAAATGGAAATAAAGAAAATATCCAATAAAAAAAATTGAAAGCCATCCTAGTGTCACACCTCCTCCACGAAGGCCACGCTTCCTAACCCTTCTAATCCTTCTCAAGACACTCCCTTATGACTAAGTATTCAAATATATGAACCTGTGAGGGCCTTTCTTTTCAAACCACTACATGGGGTGAATATATTGTTTATCTATATGAAGTTCCTGAAGAATAAAAAAAAATAATAATTATGGAAAGGAGAGAGGGAAGGGTGAGAACTATGTGACTATAGTCCTTATGTATGAAATTCCCTAAAATTTTAAATTAAAAAAATATTCTGTATATGGATCTGTGGTATATAAAAAATGTTTATGCCCCGGGCTTCACTTGAATACGTGTTGAATTGTGTTGGCTTTTCCCAAAGGCATGCATGTGTAACATGCATTTGTTTACTTATTTATATTCATCGGTGTTTCCAGCTTTGAAGGACTGTTGACAAGCACAATGGGATTATTACCAAAAAGTGCTTAGCCGAATGCTTGGCGACTTGAGAGGACCCTGTAACTGGTGACTGCCATTCTCCTGGGGGCTTTGTCCCTGAGGTCTGGCAGGGATGCCTTGCTGAGCTGCCAGCATGGACCTGGCCTGTGAGCCATGCTTAGACTGCTCACACGAACACCGAAGTATGTGGCACTAATTTGAAGGCACCCCAGCCCTTGCCAGAATGCCATTCCCTGGGACACGGCATACTCCTTAAAGACCTTTAGTGATTAACTGGCAGCAAGCCAATCCACCCTCATAGCGTGCATTAAAGATGATTGTGGAAAATCCATATATTCTCAGAATTTGAGGCAAAGTCAAGCAACTGTATTTCTGGTCAGGTTTTCAACAGCAAACAAACTGAGAAATAATGGTATTATAGCATGAACAACTGAAAGGGAGACAGTATAGTGGAAGCTAATAAAAGGGGCATGGTGCCTGTGCTTACTCATTACACGAAGGTCCTACTTAAATACACAATGCTCATCTGGTTTTACTGTGTGTAATGATTACAATAGCGTCTGTATGTCATAGTCCTGGCCTCAAATGAGTAGCAGCGTATACACAACAATTAGGAAGGACGCGGTTACTCCAGGGTTTATTTATATGCACCTTAGACCTCTCTGAGGAACTGTGAGGACAGCCTCGATGTTGACAAAAGGACTGGACGGGGCGCTTATTCTCATGAATATTCAATGAGTGTGGTGTGCATCCCAGTGAAATCATGTCCTTTCTAAAGCAAGGGCCTACTTGGACGGACTCTCCCCAACCCCGCGCCCCCGTTACCTTATGGCCCCCTTAGTTACAGAACGCTGTGGTACAGCTCTACCTGGAGTCAGCAGGACAGCCCAGCAAACACCGATAATGTGCGGCGTCGGTGAGAGGACCCAGCGCTCAGGGAAAGACAAGAAAAGTTACCAGGTTGCAGTTAAAGACTTTAGTTTTATGGTAAAATACATACAGAGAGACTATAAATAGGTTTGCGATGTGCAGACCAGATATAACAACAGAGCTCCGAAGGGAGTGTCCGGACCCGTGGAGCTCATCACATCTGAGTTTGGGAGAGAGGGTGTTCGCCCCTCTTGCCCTGGGCTCCATTCAGTAGCCTGGGGTGGGGCATTTCAGACTCGCTCCAAAATGATGCTGGCAAGCTGGGCGCTGGTCCCCAGACCACACTGAGAGATACGTGTCTAAACCAAATACCGTCGCTTACTTAAATGTTGGGAGCTCTGAACCTACCACCCCTTTCATTAAGCAAGGGAACCTGCCTGGGCCACCCCAGGGCCGCCCTCTCGCATCTTCCAGCAAAATCCTGAAGCAAGCACCCGAGTGCGCGGTAGGATCCGCATTAAAAAGAGGGGAGCCGAATGACATCTGGACACGTCTTTCTCGCCTCCAGGGCAGCCCGGGTCTGTTCCCCGACGGCCTGGGCGAGCCCCGGACTCCCTCCCGGGCGAGCGCACCCGACCACTTTCCCCAACCAGGCGGCTCCCAGGCCTTTCGGCTCGGAGGCTGCGCACTGCGCACGCGCAACAGCGCCCCCGACGACACCCGGAAGTCCCCGTGCGCCTTGCCTGCCGCCACGGGTGGGCAAGCAAAGTTGCTTGCGTTTCCCCGCGACCCCCGCCTCCGCGAGTGTGAGATGAATTCCGCAGAGGTCCTCTCGGGTGGAAGGATTTTAGCCAAGTTTGAATCCCGTCAGATTAAAACTAAAAACCAACTGCCGAAACCCGGGATCGAACCAGGGACCTTTAGATCTTCAGTCTAACGCTCTCCCAACTGAGCTATTTCGGCGCCGCGGCTACTCCTTTCTAGAGAATGCTATCCGAGTACTTCAGCGCCAGGCCCGCCGCGTTCCGCCAATAATTAACTTCGGTTCCGCACTTTTGTCCGCTGTGTTTGAATCATGATTCTTCCAGTCTCACTTTTCCCGACCGAGACGCAAGATCCTGGTCCCTTGCCGAGACGTGCTCGGCGCGCGCAGCCCGAGTGCGGGGACACCCGCCGGCCAGGTTTGGGGGGGGGGGGGTCTCCTAGGTGAGCAGGTCACCCTTTCGGACTGTACGGGAATGTTCCGGATCCGGCTGGCTGGCGGCGGTTTGCCGGGAGTTGTTGGTCCCCGGAGGCCAGATCGTCTGGCCAGCCCGAGATGCGGCATCTGGAGACTGCCTGAGACCCGCGTCCTGCCGCGGCCACCGCGAGGGAGCCACGGGTTTGGCGAATGGTGATTCAGAGGCAGCGAGCGCGCCTTCGCGTCACGCCGGTGTCTGAAGCCCCCACTACCTGCTCCCTGCCTCTTCCTGGGCTTCTGTTTCCTTTTTGTCTCCGATTAAATAGGACTAATCTCAAGGCAGTTTACTATCTCTTGACGCCCTTTTCGCCTACTCACGAGACTTTTCTTTACCTAGAAGCGTCGCTCTCAATTTGGGTTGATGGATGGATATGAAAGAAAAAAAAAAAAGAACCCTAGCCGGGCGGTGGTGACGCACGCCTTTAATCCCAGCACCTGG
>NW_022196915.1:102879156-102885494 GCF_008632895.1 Mastomys coucha
TGTTCTTAACATCGTTCCTGGGACCCCCTATAGCACAAACAAAACCCCAACAACACTTTACTTTCCTCTCATTTTAGTATTTGTCATAGGGAAGTTTAAGAAAAATGGATGGGAATATTACTATACCTAAAAGCATAGTGACAGGCAGTGAAGACTCGTCCCAGAGCTGAATGAATTGTGCCGTGAGTTAAATGCAGAAGTGGTGGCCTGGAAACTGCCATGTTCTACGTATCATAGTAAAGACTCATACACGCATACACACACATATACACATACACACACAGGCATGTATGCACACACATTCATACACACAAACTCATACACACAGATGCATACACCCACACTCATGCACACCCACACAGGAATGCTTGCACACACATTTGCACACACGTGTTCCTTATCACCAAGAACTAGCTCTCACACCGAGAAAAAGAAAGTTGTGGGGACATTTGATGAAATGGAGCTGTTGTTTTCCAAGGTGGCAGCCATAGTTATGTGACTAATGATCCTTGTTTTTAGGAAATGAAATAAATAAAATAATAATGCAAATTCATAATATTTTATATGTGGATATACACATGTAGATATGAAAATTGCAAAATGCTAAGAGTTGTTGAATCTGGGTAAAGTGTATACAATTTCTTTGTGCTGATTTATAATTTTCCTGAGAATTTGAAACTCAGATTATATTTTTCTTTTGGCTATTTTCTGGAGGATGATAGTTTCAGATAGAATCATTAATGCTAGAATCAAAAGACAACTTGAGTTTATTTAGCCCAATCTGTAAAGTTTGTGTGTCCTCAAGATGAGCTGGAATTATATACATAACATACTTAACCTCACTGTATTAGTCTGCTTGAGCAGCCACAACAAAATACCAAAGATTTCATAATTTTCACAGAAGCTTGGCTGCCTTGCCCCCTAACACACACACACACACACACACACACACACACACACACACACACTGCCCAAGGCATGTGTGTGCATACAGAAAGTTACCTCTCCAAACAGGTCACACACACTATGGGTTAGTACCCCATTCTTAGAACTTCTTTAACCCTACTGCCTCCTAAGAGCTTTGTATCTGGATACAGCACAGTAAGGGCTAGCCTTGGATAGAAGAACTGAGGAAAGTCCAGAACTCGTCCATACTAGTTAGACAATTAGGTACAAACCAACCACTGATACACAAAGCAGGTTCTGTACCTCGCATCGAACACTTGCACTTTGTAAAGTTTGAATCCACAGCCTACAGTGTGCCAGGCAAGTGCCCTACCGTTGAGATCTAAGCCCACTCCTTAGTTTTTTGAGCCGGTGCTGGCCTTGAGCATGCTGCGCAGTCTGGGCTGTCCTTACCCCATGCCCACACCTCGGATTTCTGTGTGTTGACATTATAGACAGATACATGGCACCATGCCCAGACACTTTCAACCTTTAAAGAGACCCTATTTTAATTAAAAAGTGATATAAGAATCTAAGTTATGACCAGAACCCAGGGCTGGCCCGCGCTTGCTGGTAGGTGTTTCCTGTGAGTACGTGGCATGCCCATGCATCTTGACATTTCTCCATGCGTGGAAAGTAACACCTTCACTTGACGAAGGCAAAATGTTTTCTCCGAAGCTCTCTGTTAAAATTGCAACCGAGGGGAGAAGCATTAAAAAGTTAATAGATTGCAAATATCATCAGGGTGTCGAATCGATCCGAAAGAACTTAATTTATTTAAAGCCATTAAAGCGCAGGTCGATGAAGACCTGATTGTATTTTTTTTGTTTTTGTTCAGTCACATACATCAATATAACACCTCTGGGTACACTCACCGGGCCAGAAACAATTAAGTAAATTACACTCAAGAACAACCTGCCAAGCTGTTTGTAAGTTCTAAGCCCGTCTTCCCACACCCACTCGACAATAGTCTAACTCACCTTTGTGGAGTTTGCACGATGCCCTACAGGTCAGAAAACTTGGATCCCAGAACCTGAATGTTATAGGCTTGGGCGGGCACTCTTCAGCCCTTCTTATCTTAATTGCTTGTGGCTTGCAATTAATGGTGCAGTGGGCCAGCCTTCCAGGCGTTTTCATCTCCCCATCTGTGTGCCTCTGCCTCCTACTATCCAGAGGTAAAGGACAAAGCCTAATTATTTCCTAAATCCTTGTTAATAAAAGGAAAAGGGGGTTAGGGAGAGGGAGGGACCAGGACTGGAGCGATGGCTCAGTGCTTAAGAGCTATTCTGCTCTGGCAGGAATCAGTTCTGTCCCCAGCAGCTGCAAGTATCTGCTCCCTTTCCAGCTTTCAGGTGCTTCAGGTAGCTGGGATTCCAGGCTGTCATCAGGCTCAGGGAAAGCAGCATTTCCTGAGATCCTCTGATCTGACTAGAGAGATATGGACTTCTAAGGAAACAACTGCCCTGAGGCTCCTTGTCATGTGGAATCCGGCAAGAAGACAGGTAGTACTTGGACAAGACACTGCACAGACAAGATCCCAAGCGGTCATACCTTCCAGTTGCTCTCTCTAATGGGATTCCTCTCACTGCCTGGCCTTCCCTTAAGTCAGCCCATCACCCTTTGTCCCTAGCTATGCAGGCAGCCTCTGTCTTAGAATGACCCAGAGGGCATGTGAGTTAAAATGATTCCCACCACTCACCTTCCACAGGCTGAGTCAGAAAGCACATTTGACCTGTTTGCAGGGGTCCATGTACATGATGAAAAAAGCAACATTTCTCTTTGAGAATGATTGATATTTGCTTGCTTGCCTCAGGATGGCAATGTTCTTTAAGATACACTAATCTTAGCTGCAGCCACGGGGAATTGCAATTGCCCACACTTCAATAAATGATCATATATGAATGTTCATGCAAGCAACCCAATTAAACCTAGTAGGACGGGGTGGGACTCACACACACAGAGACAGAGACAGGGAGAGAGAGAGACACAGAGACAGAGACTCAAAGACAAACAGAGACACAGAGACAGAGAGATAGAGACAGAGACAGACACAGAGACAGACACAGAGACAGTGACAGACACAGATATAGAGACAGAGATAGAAACAGAGACACAGAGATAGACACAGACAGAGAGAGAGACACAGAAACAAAAAGAAAGAAAGAAAGAAAGAAAGAAAGAAAGAAAGAAAGAAAGAAAGAAAGAAAGAAAGAAAGAAACTGAGAGGTGAGTCATAGTAGGAGAGAGGTCTTGGGTCCAACATGACTGAAAGGGGGAAGGAGGGTGATAGAGGGGTAAACACAACCAACACATTTATATATTGTGCTGTTTTGTTTTGTTTGGTCAAACATGACAGAAGCTAGGGTCATCTGGCATGAGGGAACTTCCGTTGAAGAATGACCTCCCTCAGACATGTCTGTTGGTGAGTCTGTGAAGCATTTTCCTGATCAATGACTGATATGGGAGGACCCAACCCACCCTGGGGGGTGCCATCACTGAGCAGATGATCCCAGGGTAAGCAAGCCATGGAGAGCAACTCCTTGATAAACAGGATTGCCCCATGGGCGCTGCCTCATTTCCTGCTTTGGCCACCCCTCATGAAGGACTACAGCCTGTATGCTGGAATTTAAACCCTTCCTCTCTACGTTTGGCCTCAGCAACAGAAAGCAAACTAAGACATGCACGCAGGAAATTGCCAAACATGAAATAATAAATACGTACTGGTATTCAGTCCTGTCAGTGTGCGATACTGACAAACTTTAAGGCACTAGAGGGGAGCTGGAGCGAGATCTTGCTATCACATGTGGGTCAGTGTAAGTCCATACTGGATACTGAGTCTCAGTGACACACAGTTACTGACAGAAGTGGGACTAGATTGGTTTCAAGTCCCCAGTCAGCTGTCACACTGTATCATGCTTGTCCCTAAATTAGGTTAGCTCTCAGGACAAAAAAGCATGCTATAATTTATGATTCATAAACTTTTAGAGATAGTCAACTCTGCACAGAGGGTTATGTAGCCATGGATTGAAAATATTTCAAAAAAAATCCTAACTCATATCCCTACTGGACATGGATAAAATGTTTTCATCATTATTCCCTAAGCAATACAGTACAGTAAATTTAAATCTCTTTTATATTGTATAGGGTATCCTAAAGCAAGCTGGGGAAGTCCTAAAGTATAGGAAAGGATAGATCTATGTATATGTCTATGGATTAGTTCATATGTAGACACTTTGTAACTTTATAGGATGGACTGGGTTTGGATGCCCTCAAACGTCTCAGAACCAAGTTGCCAGGGATATCCAGGAGCAACCATGTAACATTCTGAGACAGACAGCCTTCATCACCGGATCCAAGGCCAAATCTCACTACCTATGCGAGACTAGAATATTTGGATCGCATGAGAAAGCTTAAGTAAGCTTTTATATAAGCTTAGCTGAGAACTTCTACGACTGCCATTAACTAAAAATCTGGACCCAGGGCTAGATAGGTGGCTCAGCGATAATGAGCTCTGGCTCCCCTTACAATTCCCAGAACTCTTGCAGTGGCTCACAGCACCTGTAACTCCAGCTCCAAGAAATACAATGCCCTCTTCTCTCGGCTTCTATGGGGGGCACACACATCTGTGTGAGCAAAACATCCACATGCATAAAATAAATGTTTTTAAAAATCTGAATCCAACATGGACTGAAGTTCTCCCTAAGGTTTTAGGTATGGTTAATGGATCATGAGGGAGAGACATTTCTTTTATGATACAAGCACTACTAATATGCTGTGTCTCTGTAAAAACCAAAACAAAACTTTCACCCACCCACTCAAATGGACAACCTTAATGAAGCTCATTATGTCTTCTCTGGATCTTGCCCTCCCCCACCCCTCCATGTAAGTATAGTTTGGAAGGGGAGAGATATTAGCTGAGGTGGGAAGGGCACGAGACACGGTAACAAGGTTGTACATTTGTGAATATTAATTGGACTACCCTAATGCCATAATGAAATCCATCATTACATATAATTAATATACATGAATTTTTAAAAATATCGGCCTGTGAATAAAAAAGATTAGTTTTAAAGTAAGGAAGATTAGTTTTAAAGTTTTAAAACAGAGATGTTACATATACATATATGTATATGTAACACACATACACACACACACACACACACACACACACACACACACACGGACAGGGCCACCCATTGGCATGGCTTGAATCTCAAGTACTGAGTCCATGTGACTTGATTGTCCACATGTGATGCGAAATGGGGATGGTAGAACCTTAGGAACTGAGTCCAGGATTAAGAAAGTTAGGTCACTGGGGGTGTGTCCTTAAAGGAGAGGAATCTCAGGGAGTGACTGTGAGGTGAGCAGTCTCTCTTGTCACATAGTGCACCGAAGAGCCTTGCCACTGGCCCAAGGGTAATATGGCCAATGGAACACCTATCAAAATCTCAGAATTGTGAGCTCAGACAAACTGTCAGGAGCCATAATGGGACAAGCTAATAACTAGCAGGTGATCATCCTGAAATGGCCTGCTTCGGATTATTATACAATCTGCGACAGGTGAGCCCTTATTAAGCAAGGCTGTAAGGGATTCATTTTAGGAAAGATTCCTGCTATTAATATGCTTTTCCTGTTATTATTATACACATATCATAATCACTAAGTAATAGCACACCCCTTTGGAGCAGATCTCTGCAGATCCATGAAGATGTACTGTCTTATAGTGATGCTATATAGACAAATAGATGCCTTACGTCTTAATGATGATCCTATGAGAATTCCTAAAATTACGTCTGTCATCATTAAGCTCTTTTATAACAGGACTGCTCTTAGGTCCTTTTCTGATAGTCAAAACTGCAATGAGAACTCTGCCAGTCTCCCAAGTGTCAGCAGTTAATTGCTCTTAGATGGAAACCAGACTTTCTCCTACTCAGAGCACATTCCAAGAGGTTATATAACAATTAACCAAAGGTCATAAAAGGGGGACTAATGATTCATTATTGGACTCACTTCATCCAGAAGGAGCGAGTTCTTTCTGCACCAGTGCTTGATCTTCTGCTCCATATGCATGTGTAAGTAGGGATGTGTGTGTAAGTATGTGATTGTGAGAATGTATGCATGTGTGTGTAAGTATGTGGTTGTGAGAATGTATGCATGTGTGTGTGTGTAAGTATATATGTGTGTAGGACAGAAGAGAAACTATTGACTGAGTTTATCTATACAAAACTTTCCTTATGGTTTTAAACCTTTGGTGACCCTGTGGAGCTGAGACAGGTGATGGATGTTTAGCTAGGTAATTACTCCTAATGGATATGCATGTAAACCTTCTCTGTTGTAAACTTCTATTTCAATTTATGATTTGATTTTCTGTGTGAACTTTTGATGAACTTTTT
>NW_022196915.1:102892559-102912817 GCF_008632895.1 Mastomys coucha
ACCTCAAGTTCCCGTTCGTGGAGCTCCCACGAGATGAAGTGAAGCTAGGAGCTCGGCTTCCTTCAATCGTGTATTCTGAAAGATGTTTATGGGCTGAGGACAAAGAGAAGAGTCAGAACTGGGGGACTGAGGTGAGAGGAACAGAGCTGAGAAGAACTGAGCTGACAGAGGAACTGGGCTGAGGAGAAGTTTTTAGACAGAACTCTTCTTAAATTAGAAGGAGAATATGTAGAGTGGGATAACTTAGAAACTATAGGTAGCATAAAATACTAAGAGAGCAATATGCAGAATGCAGAGGGAAAGAGGAAAAAAGAAGATGCTGCAGAGAGCAGAAGGAGCAGGCAGGCTTCTCCTTACCTCGAGACAGAACAGGTCCCATGGTAAGGACAAGGCAGGCTTAGTCTTATTAAAAGAAACAAAGCTTTTTTTCTTACAAACACAGGTTTAATTAATTTAGCATTAAAAGGGTAGAAGCCTTTTCTTTCTCTATGTAATAAAGATTGGAGCTCAGTTTTTCATCCAGAATGAGTGAGTTCTTTCTGCACCAGTGCTTGGTCTTTTGCTCCATATGCATATGTAAGTATGGATGTGTGTGTTAACTACGCAATTGTGAGAATGTATGCATGCATATGTGTGTGTAAGTATGTAACTGTGAGAATGCATGCAAACTGGGCCCAATTTGTATGAATGGAAATGTGTAAATGAATAAATGAGCATGAATGAATCTGTATATGAATTTTGTGAGATTATGCATATTCACTTATGTAAAAGTTTTTTCTTCTGCTAGTGTTAGTCTCCTCTCCTGGTTCAATAGAAGTTTAGTGCCAGGATCCAGGGCCTTAACCATGGCCTTGTGGAAATTTGCTAGCTTACACATACAGCCCTGAGAGAACATGTGTAGTCTAACAGTAAGAATATTTGTGGATATGGAGGATACTGTGACCACTGGTTCCAGAGACTGAAGATTGACGCCTGGCCTTTGGAAAGGCCCCGCGGCTCTTCCCCCTCCTTGAAGCCTTCTCTTGTTTATACTTATATTGCCATCCCTGAAGAAAAGTTTTCAGAGCTTGATCAGACACCTGTCTTGCTCTCATATTTCAAGTCTCTTGTCCCACCTCAGTCTCTCTCCCCTGCCCTAGGTCCCTGCTGAACGCCCAGCAGGTTGGGACAGTTTATTGCTCCAAACTTCCCCTAGCCCGACCAGCAAGAGGCATCTGGACCGTAGGGAAAAGGTTCTAGCAATCAATCCTTTACTTAATCTCCTGCTGTTTTAGGATGAGGTGCTAAGTGCCAGAAACTGTGGTTTCTGGCCTTAAAGGATCACAGGGGGCAGGAGGCAGGGGGCAGGAGGCAGAGAAGGATGGTAGATCTCTGAATTTGAGGTCAACCTGGTATGAATAGAGAGTTCCTGTCCCAGCCAGCCAGAGCAGCATAATGAGACCCTGTCTGAAAAGAAAAGAAAAGAAAAGAAAAGAAAAGAAAAGAAAAGAAAAGAAAAAAAAAGACAATTCACCTTTAAATATTTCAGCACCAGTCCCCTACCCCCTGTCCCCTACCCCCTATCCCCTGCCCCCTGCCTCTGCCTTAAGTGCTGGAATTTAAAGCATTCATAGCTATGCATGGCTTCAGTAAATATCTCAAGCATATACACACAGAGATAAAGCAAAATGTTGACATTGTTGAATACAGACAGAGAAATGTTTGCTTTTAATTTTGCATAATAAAAATTTGAGGGACTGGCGAGATGGCTCAGCGGGCAAGAGCACTGACTGCTCTTCCGAAGGTCCTGAGTTCAAATCCCAACAACCACACGGTGGCTCACAACCATCTGTAATGAGATCTGACACCCTCTTCTGCTCTGAAGTTAGCTACACTGTACTTGCCAGGTAGTGGTGGCACATGCCTTTAATCCCAGCACTTGGGAGGCAGAGGCAGGCGGATTTCTGAGAGTTCGAGGCTAGCCCGGTCTAAAGCCTGGCCTACAGAGTGAGTTCCAAGACAGCCAGGGCTATACACTGAGAGAGAAAAAAATATCAGTGTTACTTTACAAATGTAGAAATCTCTGTGTTAGAAACCTATGCTCTACTGACTGCTGAAGAACTCCGTTCACGATTTGTCTCAATAGCCTGTGTGCCTGTGTGCAAAAGCAATGTCTCACCACATATAAACCACTACCATATTTCTGGCATCCTCAGACCAGAAACACACGGTCTGATGAAGGATCTTCACCTTGTTCCTTCTTTTCCATTGAGATTCTTATGAAAGCTCCCAGACCAAAGATGCCTAATCTATTTTTTAAATCAAAATGTTGAATTTTCATTTTCATAAGGAATCATCTTTATTGAAAAATTTTCCTGCTTCGAAAATCCAAAACACAGAATTTCCAGATCTTGTCGTCAAGCCCAGTGCAATATACAGCAAGGCTTTCTTTTAACTTCGCAAGGTCGACTTCCTAATCTATAGGGACACGTGATGGGGGTGAGAATGTCTTCTTTGCCTTTTACTCTTAAATTTTAATTTCCTTTTCGAATCAAGCTTTCGGTTGTGACCTTCACAATTCCTAAGGAAAATCAGATTGCAGCGATTCGAATACTGCCGCAGCGGAGGCCCTCTGATGAACGCCTGGGCTTAAGAAACCAGAGTCGCAACTCCTGAGAATTCAAAACTAATTTAATTTCAGCTGTGTGGTGCATTATTCTTTTTTATGATAACTGAAATATCTGCAGAGTAAGTCAGAGGTTGTATACATATTTAGAATTCAAGGAGAGTGAAAGAAACATCTAGAAACAGCAGATCGATTTAAGGGGAGTGTACATTTTATAAATACTAAAAGCTTAGGACTTCCTTCCACTTGGTAGGTAATATCCAAATGCTGAAATGGGCATTTTCTTCTGGACGGTTTTTGTCGGCAAGGAGAAGGTGCTTTATATTTCCAACCCTGTTTATGGTTGATGTGGTGGCCCTTCCTAACTGCAGTTCTGCAGCGAGTAGCCGTGTCAGCATCGGGGTTTTCTACTTTGCCGTCTGATGAGCGATCCATCCTTCTTCAGTTTGTTGAGCGGTCCCCATGCAGTGGGGGTCAACTTTCTGGATCACCTGTGTTGCTATCTTTCTGGATCTCTTCCTTCCTCCAGTCAGGCCCTTCATGTGGAAGCTTCTCTTACTCAGATCAGCTTTCCAGTTTTGATGGAACCCATAGACTTTCATCACCTGTGGAAATGGAGACAAAATCTCTTCTCCAACCTAACTAACGCATTCCCCAACTTCACTCTGATGTTAAAACATCATTACCGTGTGCAGGCTAATCCAGCTCAGCAGGGTTTTTGTTTGTTTGTTTTGTTTTCCCTATAATCCAGTGTCTTTAAACTAATCTTTTTTCGAGATAGGGTTTCTCTGTGTATCCCCGGCTGTCCTGAAACTCACTCTGTAGACCAGGCTGGCCTTGAACTCAGAAATCCACCTACCTCTGCCTTCCAAGTGCTGGGATTAAAGGCGTGCACCAACACTGCCCAGCTCTTTAAACTAATCTTAGTCCCTCTTTCTGTTTACCAAGGTACAATTAGGTTTTTATGAATTCACACGTAAACTAGACACTTAGGCACCCTTATCCCATGCTTGGCTCCACACAAGAGAGCTGGGCTTCTCACCCACTTACACACAGAAACAATCAAGCCATATTATATAAGATGTCAATATACAGCGCCTCCAATACCTACTTAGTTTTCTCTTGCTCTGTGGATTGCTGACAGGCACCTCGGGCTGGCCAGTCTGGACCTCCCTCAACCCGCGGGAGAAACAGGGGTCCTAGTCAGGTGGACAAGGCGTAGGCGAAGAAATAATGGCAGAGACGACACATGAAGTACAGGATCTGAATGTATTTCTTAAAAATGGCATCAGACTTTTACAGTCATTGCAAAAGAGAAATGAAAAATCTGGCAGCTCAGTAGGCGAGGTACATCTGAGGCCACCTAAAATACACTGGGTCTAAAACATCAGCCATCTCCTCTGGACTGGTGCAGCACCCCAGCATGCGGCTGGCAGGAGTCCCGGGGGGCTGCAGGTGCGCCAGCCAGGAGAGTAGAGGCCCAAATCTCGAATCTCGAATGCTGAATGCTTCACACTGTCTCTCTCACACACACACACACACACACACACACACACACACTCTCAAGGCCCCGCCCATCCTTAGTAAAAAACGCCCACTATGCTAATTTTCTGGGCTAGAGGTTCAGCTGCAGTACTTGACTGAGAATGAGGCTATTACTTAAACTTGCCCCGGATTGTCGAGGACCACTCAGCAAACTACAGTGCCCTATTCCCTTCATTATCTCCCTAACAATGCCAGGGGCAATTAGTCTGAATGGGTGACAATCTTTACGAAACTCCAAGCCAGGGTTTGGCTAAGATGTTGGAACATTGGTAAAGGTCAGAGAGCAATGTCCAATTTTGTCTAGCTATTAATAAATCATATCTTGGTGGGCACCTAGATCTGGACTACCTCTGAGTTAGGGAATGCCAAGGAGACAATGCAGGAGCAGGAGACTGGCTTCCATGAAGCTTTTGCCTCATAAACTGCTGTCACGCAAAGTGCGTGGCACACAGGAAATGCCTGGCTCATGTTCCCAGGGTACAAGTTAACCCCCTGAGGGAGTTTCCTGTCAGTAAGAGATTACCTCACAAGTCTCTTGCTGATCAGCATTCATTAGTCTAATGCCTACCTTTACCACACCCAAGAAAGCTGACAAATCACAGAAGGCTGCGGTCTTCTAGAGAAGTCTCTAGGAACATCTTGTCTGCAATCCCTTTTCAAATGACCTCATTCAGCAAAGTGAAAACAATGTATATTTTGACACATAGGATTATATGACATTGCTTGTCCAATTACATAGTCACTTGGGTCAATAGCAGCAGAAGTTCTAATTCACTCATCTATGGATGCTGATTGAACTTTGAAAGGTTTACAATATGCATTTGCGTTTTCAAAAGCTGAAGTTACAGTTCATGCCTGCTTTGCATCTGGAGTTGATCTTGCCCTGTTTATAGAGGATATTAATCTATATAACAAGTCAGTAGAAGCCTCTCTGGGGCTTTGCATAATCTTCGTGGATGAAAGACCTTCTTCCTTGTTCCTCAACCTTATCCTAGGCTCTTAAAGCTACTAAAGTGCATTGCGTAGGGTCATCAGATTGCATCTGCTGTCTTGAATCAGCAAACTGACCTGCACTTAACAGTTGGTCTTTCACAACATTAACACCTTTAAACATCTTATGATTTTCCATAATTGCATCCTTTTCTTGCCATCACATCTGCCTCTGTAATTGAGGACCAGCTTCCAGTACAGAGGTGCTAAATCTTTTCAGTCTTTGGGGGATAATCCTATTTTGGGTAGGCTAGGTATTTAACATCTGTCTCGTAAAAGTGAGTATACTTCATAAGTCACTATTGTTTCTCTAAAATGTTTAAGATCCTGTATTTTAACAGGATTCCAGGCTAGCTGTTCATTTTGTGGATTTTCGCCATTTTTCTGCCATTTGTTCCCAGGAAACTGGGAAAGCTAGTGGGGATTGTTGCCACTCTTCAGTTCCATTAGGAGGTGGCCTTGTAGGCTCAGCGGGCTCTCTATCTTGATCCTGAATGTCATTAGGTACTATGGGTTCACAATGAAGCACTTCCTGTTCTCTGCCCTTGTCTTTTGTCCCTCAAGTCACTGTATTATCATAGCTAATTTTTCTTGGTGAACAGCTGTTTCTTTCAACGTTTTATGAGAGGAAATATAAAAGGACGGCAATGGAAAGTAGAGAGGGGTTTGCTCCAGTGGTCACAGTTACAATAAGTACTGCTATAGTTTTTTCAAGTAACGTTTCTATTCCCTCAACTCCTACCCTTGCCCTCAAAGGATCTCAAATGGAGTTCTCCATTTTTTAATGCAAGAAAAGTTGATCTGTAATTAAACCTGTCTTTTTTTTTGTTTTGTTTTGTTTTTTTTAAACCTGTCTTTTGGAGTTGCTTACTGTGATTCACTGTCTCAGAGGCTCCAGCATTGTTGCGTGCCCTGGGCTTGAGACTTCGGCTGCCCCAGAGTCTCCTGCATCTCCCTGGGTGTCCAACCAAACTCGAAGAGCTGATGCTTCTTCTGGAAACGGTCCAGGAACATTTCTATGAGCTGTCTCCTGTCCTCCACCACCTTTCTGTCAGTTGCCCTCTGTTTCCTGCGGTGTTAGTTGTCTTTCTTCTTCTCCAATCACCTTGAGGACCAGGTGTAAGCATAACTTCCGCTGCCTGAGGATCAAGATGTAGAACTCTCAGCTCCTCCAGCACCATGTCTGCCTACACACCGCCGTGCATCCCACCATGATGATAGTGGACTAAATCAGTGAAACTGTAAGCCAGCCCCAATTAAATGGTGTCCGTTATACGATTTGTCTTAATTATGGTGTCTCTTCACAACAGAGGAAACCCTAAGACATAAGTTGGTAAGGACTGGGAGCTGCTGTAATAGGCCTGACCATGCATTTGTGTGAGGGAATGTAGATTTGGGGTCTTGGGGTCTTTGGATTAGGAAAGCAGTGGAATGCTTTAAGAGGGACTCAGTGGGACATACAAGTAGGAACATGAAAGACAGTGCTTCTATGGATGGTTTGAATTATGAGGGCCTGGCTGAAGAGGTTTCAGAGAAGAATTCTAGTATGTTGCCTGGAGATCATTCTTCTGATATTTTCGTGAAGAATTTGGTTGCTCTTTGCCCTTCACTGAAGAGTCTGCCTGAGACTAAGCTGAAGAGATTTACATTAATTGCACTGATAAAGGAAATCTGAAAACAGCCTAGCATAGACGCTGTCCTGTGGTTCACTCTTACGGAGAACATTTTGAGCAAATATAGCAAGCTTATAAAGGAAAACTACAAAATGTATGGTTCAAGGATAAAAGGGGCTAGAGAGATGACTCAGTGGCTAAGAGTACTGGCTGCTCTTCCAGAGGACTGGGGTTCGAATCCCAGCATACACATCGCATCTCACAACTGTCTGTAATTCCAGTTCCAGGGAGTTAAGGGGATGTGTTATGTCTCCATTCCAGCTAGATCACACAGTCCTAGGACTTCAGATGTGATCCCTTGCCAGAGCAGCCATGCTGCTAGATTAAAATTTCTAAGGTAACTTTTATTTTCCCGCTATAATTGATATCTAAGAGGCTTTCTGCTGAGTAAGCTCACTCTTTCTAATTCTTTCTGAGCTCTGGCTGGCTGGCTCAACTCAGCTGTTCTGGCTCAAACTCCTTTCCAAGCTGACTGATTCAATCTGCCTTCTCTCAGCTTCTTACTGAGTTGTTCTGTTTGGCTTCAAACTTAACTCTGGCAATTTGTCCTAACCTTTCGGCTCCTCCTTCTCTGGCTTCAACAGCCTCTGCTGATCTGCCCTGAATTGCTTGAATTCATGAAGGAACTCAACTCCACTGCACTGCACTCACTGCACGGACTCTTAACTGATTCGCTCTCCTTGGGCTGCTTTCAAACAGATTCTCTTTCCTCTGCTGTTCTAGTGAGAGTTGGACATATCCTATCTCGGACACATTCTGGTCAAATCTTTCTCTGATTCATCACTTTGTCTGCCCCTCAATTAGACATCCATCACTTTCAAACATAGCTGCTTCCTTCTACAAACTAACTTTACCTATATCGTTTGGGATTAAAGGTATGTGCTAAGGGTTTGTCTATATTCCAGCCAGCAGGATTTTAGGTGTGTCTGTATTCCAGCTGGATCACGCAGACCTAGGTCTTTGGATGTGATCCCTTGCCAGAGCAGCCATATTGCTAGATTAAAATTCCTCTACATTGTCTCTTTGAAGGCAAGAGTTGAAGGGACTCTAGCCAGTCTGGGCCTGGCAAACATGGCTCTGGCAGGCTTTGTTCTTCTCTCCCATTCCTCTTGCCTTGCAAGAGTGAGATTACATTCCTACAGCTAGACACCCCAGTCTACTCCTTTATTTGAGCACGTCTTCCTCCTGAGGTTGACTACCATAGTCCAGCAATCAAAGGCCCCCTTTAGTCCACCTAATTAATATGCCCAGTTAAAATATACCACCATATCCTAGCCCATTCTAACACAGACCTCCCCCTACCCCCCTGTTTTTTTGTCTTAAAAGTTGCATGGGCAAAGTCATTTGCTGCTGTTTTTCTGCCTGAGTCAGAAAGCAGCCACTTTAACTTTCTTCCCAATTAAGAAAGGATTTCTCTGTAAAAAACAGGTGTTTGGGTGCGGCTTGACCTAATCCTGGGTGCAGTAGGGAACCCCCACTGTGTGGTGATTTTTTTTTTCTTTATGAGTTATTCTCAGGAAAAGATATTATAACATATAGGTCCAGAAATGCAAATATGATTCTGTTCCCAAAAGCTACAAGTCTAGCAGAAAAAGCAAACCCATAAGCACATATATATACATCCATATATGTAAATAAGGCCATATTAGTCCCTCTTGTCATTATAACATAGAATAGAGGTGGCTGGGTAACTTACATAAAGGTCTAAAAATCGAAGCTTTGGCAACCTCATTATTTGGGTTTTGGTGAGACTCTCATGAGAAGATGTCATCAAAATAGAAGAATGGAGCTGGTGAGATGGCTCAGCAGCTCACAGGTCTTGCCACCAAGCCTGAATACAATCCTGGAACCCACAAAGTAGAAGGAGAGAGCTGACACTAGACACATGATGTGGTCTGCACACATGCACATACATGCATACACATGAACACACACGCACATGCACACACACATGCACACGTATAAACGCACACACATGAACACACACAAGCACACATACCCACACATACACAATCTGAAAATGAATGGATAAGAGTGTGTGTGACAGACCTCATAGAGAAGACACAAAGCCTTAAAAGAGCTCAAGGGACTGTTGTTATTTTGTAACATCTCATTCAGAGTTTCACTAATCCCACCAAAGGTCGTATCCATTGGTCTGATTGCCTCCTACTGGCCCTCAGCTCTTAAAGGTCCCATCACCACCAGGTCCCACTTTCAGATATTAACAGATATTTAGCTCCCAAATATGTATCTCTAGATCTTGAGCCCACTAACCCGACCTTTAGATTTATATATGTGACTGTTTCTGAGTTAAAGCCGCAACTCCTAAATGTATCGTTCCAAGCCGACATTCAAAGCCGTAAAATACCACCCAAGTCAAGCGACAGCACTTCCACACATCAACAATCAGTAAGGTTGTTTAATCTAAAAGTCCTCCAGTCTATCATCGGCTCTACCCACACTTGCAGATGTGTGCTTCAGGCCTCAGCATCAGCAGCCTGATTGACTGCAGCCACTTCTGAAGATGATGCCTTTGGGAGCTCAATCTTGCCATCTTAAACCTATCTTCCATACTGTTTCTGGAATAAGCTATCAAAAGCACAATTCTATAGTCAATAAAGATGGTAAGAGATCCCACACCATGTAAAAGTGACCATGATATACTGGCAGTGGAAAAAGCCGCCTCTAAAGAGTGATTCTGTGTTAATCCCACATCTGGTTTTTAAAAATTAAGTGTATATACACCAAAAAAGAACATACATCAAAATAGTAATGTCATCTCTCAATGGTAGGATGATTTTCTGGTTTTTACTTAAGTGTTCAATTTCTGTAACACATGCATATGACCTTTGAAATAAAAAAAATAAAACCAATCTACAAATCTGATTCTATCAAGCTGTTTAAATTTTTTTTTCTCTTGGCAGGGTGAGATACTAGCATCTCACCATGGCAGATAAAGCCCTTCAGGAGCCTGCACACATGTTTGGTGAGGCCAGAGACTATCGACTGTCTTTCTCTATTTCTCTGCCTTAGGAAAAACTTTAAAAGGTGATTTGGGCAGATCTATGAAGGCAGCCACCAGGAAGGGCACAGAGAAGATAGGAATCCACAGACCTAAGCAGAGAGGCCTCATATACTAACTTTAACACCTTCAACTTGACCTCAAATTTCTTGCCTCAAGATGGTGAGAAAATAAATTTGTTATAGAAGACGCCTATTCCACGGTCTGTGTGATAGAAGCCCCTGCTAACCAATGTGCCCACTCATGTTGTCAGCAGGAGTCTATCAAGGCAAGATGGAAATAGAACATCTGAGCTGGAGCCTGGGTACAATCAGGCTTAAGAAAGCTGCAAAAGCAGGCCAGCCGGACTCTGGATCGCTATCAGTTATCTAGTCCACGCACATTGCAGCCAGGTAGACAAATGGAAGGGAAGGGGAAGGCTATCTTGGTTTATCAATGGATGTCTTAGTTAGGGTTTTACTGCTGTAAACAGGTGTGGGATGGTGGGCTGTGCAAGCAACCTGGTCCCGGTTGAGCAAAAGGTCCAGAACTCCAGAGACCCAGTGGGTGGTAATTTCCGCCTGCATGGGACAGAAGGTGTTCAACCATCCCTCCTGGGCCCCTGGCTCCTGTTGCAATTACAGCCCCCACAGCCCCCCTCCCGTGTGGGGCAGTGGGCAGTTCTGACAGCCGGGGTCTAGTAGAGAGGCCACCTGAGAAGCCCACTGAGCAGAGTAAGTTTGTTCACAAGGGATGGTGAGTGTTTGGTGATAGCTCTGAGACCAATGGCTCAGAATTCAGCCCAAAGCCCTCAAAGCTGCCCCTGCAGGAGATGTGTGCTCTATCAGGCAGACAATGCCTCAAGTTCCCAGCATTCTAGCTGGACCCCACACACAGTCATCTGACCACAAGCCAGGCATGCCACGCCCCATACAATAAAAGGGGTGGTTTGCCCCCTCCTCACTCTCTTACTTCCCCTTCCTCTTGCTCTCTTGTTCTCTTACTTTCTCTCTCTTGTTCTCTTACTCTTACTCTCTCTTCCTCTTTTTCTTTGTTCCCTTCTCTTGCTTTCCTCCTCTCCTTTCCTTCTCTCTACTCAACCAGCAGGATATTCTATTCCTTCCTACAATAAAGTAACTCATTTATACATTGCTTCCTTTTAATTAAGGCGCCGTGCAGCAAACAGGTCGGCACAGGGAGAGAGAGACGTGTGTATAGGCAGCACCCAGCCTTTCCACATGCAAATAAGGATTCCCCAAACTCTCAGTCCAAACCAATAAGAAGTACCTGCTGTCGAACCCTGAATCGCCCCCAAAACTGTCTATAAGCCCTATGCAGGGAATTAAAGGTGCGCGAGAACTACTCCGTAGTCTGCGCCTTTTGTTTTAAGAGCTGTAACACTTGGGAGAGGTCTGCTCTCCCGAAAGCGGCCTGAAGCTGCGCTGCTCTCCTCACTAGCTAGCCAACCTCTCGTCAGCCCAGCCCGACCTGACTCAGTGAAGGGCAGCGCAGAGTAAAGGAGTAACCTGGAAGGCGAGGCAGAGAAGTCAACTGCAGCAGCGCAAGCGGCACAAGGGGCACAAGCGACTTTCTCTCCTTGCTCGTGCTCACTTCTCTTCGCCCGAAAATCTCGCACCAGGCCAGGCCAGAGATCTCTGTGAAAGCCTCTGGTACACGGGTCCACAAACAGACACCAGGATCAAGGTAGCTCTTTTTCTTTTCTTTTCTTTTGTTTTATTGTTTTTTTAAACAACATTTTGTTTTTTTTAGTATTTTTTTCTGATTTTTTATTAGATATTTTCTTTATTTACATTTCAAATGGTATCCCCTTTCCTGATTTCCCATCCAAAAAAAAAAAAAAACCCAACCCTATTCCCTACGCCTTGCCTCTGCTCACCAACCCACCATCTCCCGTTTTCTGGCCCTGGCATTACCCTACACCAGGGCATAGAACCTTCACAGGGCCAAGGGTTCACAGCCATCCTTTGGACTGAGTACAGGGTCCCCAATGAAGGAGCTAGAGAAAGGACCCAAGGAGCTGAAGGGTTTTCAGCCCCTTAGGAGGAACAACAATATGACCTAACTAGTACCCTCAGAGTTCCCAGGGACTAAACCACCATCCAAAGAGTACACATGGTGGGACTCATGGCTCCAGCAGCATATGTAGCAGAGGATGGCCTAGTTGGTCATCAATGGGAGGAAAGGCAACTCTTATAAACTCTTTATTAATTGGGGCTAGCTTACAGGTTCAGAGGTTCAGTCCATTATCATCAAGGCAGGAACATGGGAGCATCCAGGCAGGCATGGTGCAGGAGGAGCTGAGAGTTCTACATCTTCATCTGAAGGCTACTAGCAGAGTACTGACTTCCAGGCAGCTAGGATGAGGGTCTTAAGACCACACCCACAGTGACACATTCTACTCCAACAGGGCACACGTTCTAACAGTGCCACTCCCTGGGCAGAGCATAGCCAAAGCATCCCAATGGTGAGTTCCACACAAGAGTAAGTGAGTAGACAGTATTGTATTTAAGCCATCCAAAAGTGGCCTTAAAACAACATGGAAGCCTGGGGAGGGTGGGAGGGCTCACCAGGTTGTGGCACTTCCCATTAAACCTGACATCCATCCTGCATTCAATCCCAGGACTCACACAGCAAGAAGAATCGACTGCCAGAACCTGTCTTCTGGCATTCATACATGCGCCGTGGCACACAACCCCTACCCCACATGTAGTTAAACATGTACAAAGGGAAATCAAAAGACAGTGGTTTAAGGAGTGCCTTGCCTGGCATTTACCACATCTAGAAGTGGCCTGCATTGGAGTGACATACTCAGTTGTGGTCAGAAAGCTACTGTGGTCTAGAAAGAGGAGCTATAGAAGTAGAGATGGATGGATGGAAGGAAGGGTGGAAGGAAGGAAGGAAGGAAGGAAAGATGGATGGATAGATGGATAGATGGATGGATGAATGGAAGGATGGATGGATGGATGGATAGATGGAAGGAAGGAAGGAAGGATGGATGGATGGATGGATGGATGGATGGATGGATGGATGGGAGAGGGTGGGAGAGTACAGACCTGTGCATCTATGGAAGAGGCACTGAACCCAAAAGACAAAAGGACATGCTTTTAAGTTTGCCCAACGTTGTCACCAATGATCCCAGCATGACCACACTGGGTATCTGCATGTAAGAGGTATAAACTAAAGAAGGAACCTACTTCTAGGATCCACAGCACAGACTTTCACTTCCCATGTAGTTAACCCACCTGTGAGCATCCAGTCTTCAGGCATCAGAGACTGATGAACTCCCAGTATGACACTGTGCAAGCAGATCTGTTACTTGGTGACATGCCGGTGGCTTATCCAGGCACCCAGTTCACCGAGGAAGGCAGCAAGGGGATATGGAATCCGTGATTGTGGCCAAAGCTGCTTTACTTTTATATGTTGGCGATTGCATGGTCAAAAGTTGCTTACGTTTGGCGATTTCTACCTTCTTTAACACTTGGCTATTCTGTGGCCAAAGGCAACTGGCTTCTGGCAGTTTGAGTCCTGCTGATAGCAGCAGGGGATTAAGAATAAAGGCTTATTTGCCAGCCTTCTCTGGCTCAAGGGCTCCTTGCTGGCCAGGGAATTCTTCCTGAACCAGAGAAAAAGGAAAAGGAAGAAGGGAGAAAGTCAAGCACATACACAGACACACAGAGACCCACAGACACATAGATGTGCATGCTCATGCTCTCTCTCTCTCTCTCTCTCTCTCTCTCTCTCTCTCTCTCTCTCTCTCTCTCTCTCTCTCTCATACACACACACACACACACACACACCTTGGCCAGGCCCACCACCTGTCAATTCCACAAGTGCTCATGCATACTTACTTGCACACACATATACCTACACACGTATATATGTACATACATATAGACAGATATAGACACACGCACACATACATACACACATTTGGTGGATCAGGGTGAGCCCCAACAGTCACACTTTATTTCTTCTCTCAGCCTCCTTATACCTTCTTAGACAAAGGTTCTTTATAAAATAAAATTACCTCACAGATAACATGTTACACAAAAGGGGAATCACAGAAGGATGTTGATAGTTAAGTTGAAGTTTCATTCTATAAGCTCATTATAAGTTCTTAGCAACAGTTTCACATGGCCTTGCTTTATCGTAGTGCACACCTGTGGCTTCATCCTTGGGCCTGATGTAAGATGAGTGTTTTTCCTTGATCCCAAATTTGTCCCAGGCCTGTTTCTCTACTCAGTGCAATCCATGAAATCTCCTTGTATCCTTACTATGCAGCCTTTACTTAACTATTTGATGAGGAGAGGGCACATTCTATTCTTGATTCTAACTTATTACATCTTTCTGGCAAAAACAACTAAAACCATCTCCTTAAACTTTTTTCTTAACATTATTTGAAACAAATCAGGAATTCTATAAAGTCACTAATTCATCTAAACAGCATTAGCTCATGAAAGTTCATCTTCATGCTGATCTGCAGGGAATTCCCCAGTAGGGTAGCCTGGTGCTCAGGAATCCTTAGGCTATGTGACAGAGGCAGGAAAGGCTCATCAGCAGTGAAAAGCAATCCTGGGATGAAGTCTCTGGGGCTGTGCCTCTTCGGAGAGCACCCATCACAGCCATGCAAAACAGTGGACATTCTCCAGGAAACTTGCTTGCTTGCCACAATCTTTCCAAGATGGCTTCTGTCAGTGGCAAGCTGGCTGAGTCACACAGTAGGTGTTTCCCCCATGATGATGCCTACAGAGCCTGAGCCAGCACTGCTATCTACCCACTTTTACATCCCCTCTCATCTGCACTGGCACTGCTCTGGCCTCACATCTTGCCGCGGACCAGATTTCTTACGGGGTCCCTTATTCCACGGGATGACGGGTTCTGGTCAGGTGTGCACGGGATTCGGCTTTTGACAAACAGACTAGACATGAGTGGTGTAAGGTCTGAGTGTATTTTTCAAATATGGAGTCAGGTTTAAATAGTTGATACAGAAGGGTTTGAAAAAAATCAGGTGGTACAACGGTCAAGATACATCAAAACAAAGTGCAGGTACATCGCCCTTCGTTAGGAACACAATGAGTCAGGCAGCAAAGTAAATACATGTTAATTTAGCAGGAACTAAACAGGGATTACAATCTGAAAGAAAGCTTGCTCTAAGGTGACCTGGCTTCTAAAAGCCAGGTGCAGATAGCTCCTCTTCGGTTCGTTGCTATGGTTACAGACTGGGTGGGCTTAAGCAAGCTCTTCAACTATGCTGCCTTTCTGGGCTAGCAGAGGTTAGCAGTGGGGAGTCCCGACCTAACACTATAAGCTAATGTCCTAGTGTGAGGGAAACCCTTCATTGCTCTCTAGTATGCAAAATACTGTTAACTATTGTGAACTATCTATTGTTCTAAGGAATGTACACGATTCCGTTGCCAGCTCTAGCAAGGGAGATACTTTGAAAGAGAATGCAAGCTATGGATAGCTTGGCAACAAACTAGGATAATTGGAAACATTGTATCGGCCAGAAGACCATGTCCAATCTTAACCATTTACAAATCATTACTTGGGGTACCTTTATGCCTAATTATGAGGTCGTGTTGATGATTGGAAAGACTAATCTGAAACATGTCTGAGTTAGGGGATACCAGCGACTAGTCCGAAATCCAGGAGGCACAGAACTCCTTTTGGATTCTTATTGCCTCTTATCCTTTATCAGGATTTTATCCCCGATATTATGGATGTGACTGGAGTAGACGAGTATGCGTAGCAACATCTGCCTTCCTGAGGACCTGAGCTCCCCTTTCCCTGTAGACAGGGAAACAAAGGAGACGAAAGGAACACGGAGATGAAGGCTCCGTACACAGGAACCTCCCAGCATGGGCAGTGTGTGTGTGTGTGTGTGTGTGTGTGTGTGTCTAATGCCCATATTAATACTTAATTGAGGGTCAAATAAGTCATTTGAAGTCTCACTATGTAGTCCAGGATGCCTCAAACTCATGATCCTCCTTGCCTCAGCACTTGAGTAGAATTGTAGGTGTGAACACCAAGCTCTTTCTTTCTTTTACCTACTTAGTTTTGAGGCTGATGCATGTAGGCCATGGTGCATTTGTGGAGTCAGAAGACAACTCGTAAGAATCAAGATCAGGTTGTCAGGTGAAATGGTGTGCTGAGCCATCTCTGATCCCTCTTCCACTCTGACAGTATGGTAGTTTGATTAGATATGGCCATTGTGATAGTTATGCATGGTTGTCAACATGACTGTATCTGGAATGAACTACAACCCAGAACTCATAAAGATCTCATGAAAAGAAATGAAAGAAAAGCTTAGACCCAGGTGTGGTGGGAGAGTTCAAGGTCAATCTACAGAGCAAGTTCCAGGACAGACAAGCGTAGGCAGTGATCAAAACCAGAAAACTGGTAAATGTATAATTGAAAGAGGGGACCATGTTCCAGCCCTGGCAAGCAGAACTCAGCAGCTTAGACCATGTGACTCTACCTTTAAAGTCAAGAATAGAAGGGGACAGGTACTCAGACAACCAATGATTGTCAGCTGGAGCTAAGAACTTGGAAGTGATTAAGAAGAGACCAGCATCACTGAGGTGACATCTGAAATGTGTTTTCTGAGAGCACAGAGAAGCTGTGTTCCAGAGATAACCAAGGTTGTACTTCGTGCTGACAGCTGGACTTGGTCATGTGTAAGAATCACCCTGCTGGTACTGGTTTTAAAGTCATCAAAGGGTCATGAGAGCAACTGAAACTTGCCACTGTGTGAGGCTAGGAAAGGCAATTGGTGAAGATGCAGCCTCAGTGGCAGTTGAAGGCCCAGGACTGAAGGGGTCATGCAAAGAAGTTGAGATTTGGCACCATGAAGAGAGTCTATGAGAGGCTATTGGTGAAACCTAGATGCAACAAAAGACCCCAGTGTCTTAAAGATGCCAGTACCATGGGATGATCACCAAGAACAGCAACAGCAGTAGATGGAGTCAACCAGAGCCTAGAGTGCTACAGAGGGCAGAGCTGGAGAACTGACCCAAACCCTTTGGAGGAGCCCAGAAGATCATGTGTAAACATGGAACAGGTGGTAGAATTGAAATTGCCTTGCAGACCCCAAGATGTTAGAGATGCCAGAGCCATGGGATACCTGCTAAGGAAAGCTGCTAACAGGGAGTGCAACCAGCCTAGGAGAAACAATTGTGTTGTAGTCAACAAAGCTGAAAGGAGTTGGACATCAGACATAGAGATGCAGAGTCTGGAGTTTGCACAGCTGGTTTTGGTCTTCCTTTGGTTCAGTATTTCCTCACTATGATGTTTTAGAATGGTAATGTATAGCTTATAATGTTGGAAGTATGTGATCTGCTTTTTGCCCTTGTCTGAAGAGTATGCCTGAGGCTAAGGTGAGGAGATTCAGATTAATTGCATTGACAAAGGAAGTCTCAAAAGCCTAGCACAGACTTTGTCTTGTAGTTTACTATTATGAAGAGCATTTTAATCAAGCATAGCAAATTGAGAAAGGAAAATACAAAATTTATGGTTTAAAGATTAAAGTAGCACTGGGAAGTGGAATAGAGCTAAATTCTGTGTTTAAGGATATTAAATGGAATTAAGGGAGTGGTAATCCTGGGGCAAGGTCCCACACAGCTAAGCTTATTGCTTATGAATTTGCAGGTTGTGTTGGGCATTATGATGACCTGTTTTCATTTAGACATAAGGAGATATGATTGTGTGTTAAATTGACAAGGGTAGTACCACCACAGTCTCCATAGATTAATGTGCTTGTATGAATGGCCCATGGACAGTGGCACTATTAGGAGGTCTGACCTTCTTGGAGTAGGTGTGGCCTTGTTGGAGTAGGTGTGGCCTTGTTGGAGTAGGTGTGGCCTTGTTGGAGGAAGTGTGGCCTTGTTGGAGGAGGTGTGGCCTTGTTGGAGTAGGTGTGGCCTTGTTGGAGGAAGTGTGGCCTTGTTGGAGTGGGTGTGGCCTTGTTGGAGAGGTGTGGCCTTGTTGGAGTGGGTGTGGCCTTGTTGGAGGAAGTGTGTCACTGTGGAGGAGGGCTTTGAGGTCTCCTTTGCTCAAGCTACTCCTAGTGTGACAGTGTCCTTCTGTCTGGCTTTGGATCAAGATGTAGAACTTTTGGGTCCTCTAGTACCATGTCTGCCTTCATGCCATACAATGATAATGGACTGAACCTCTGACACTGTAAGCCAGCCACAATGAAATGTTGTCCTTTCTGAGATTGCTGTGGTCATGGTGTCTCTTTACAACCATGGAAACGCTAAGGTAGGTTCTCAGCGAGTCGGTGGGTATGAAGTCTACACTCACGACAGAGCAACCTTTATTTTTGTCCACCCAGTATAAGCTCAGTTACTTTTCAAAGTTGCACAGAAGTCTTTAGGGTAAAGAGATTAAAAATGTATGATTATTTTTAAAAAATTACAACAAAATAAAAAGACATCACTAAAAAAGCCAGAATCTGCATTTAATATATTAAAATATATTGACACTTTCATAAATAAAACTATTGTAAATTGTAGATACATGATAAAACTTCTGATACAGGTTATATAAAATCAACAACTCATTTCAAAAATGTAAGAAATTTACATTTTATCTTTCAAATCCATTTAACTTAATTTTACACAATTATCAAAAGTTTAAAAGTGCTAGATAGTCTTCCATTTTGTTCAATTTTCACATCATCAGACCTTAGAAAATATAGTCAGGACAGAAAATCTGAGACCACCCGGTACTGGGGAAGGCTGGGAGCCAGCAGAAGTCTAAAGCAGCCCAGGTTGCCATCCCCAAATACCACTTGCTGCCTTTGTTTTCAGAGCCAGGGCCCTGTCCTGCCCACATCTAAGGCTTCTGCTGGACTAACATCTAGGAGTCTTGCCAAGGGAATCTGCACAGTGACTTCTGGACCAACACTGACACTGCTGAAGACTCTACATCCCATCCAGTGCTGAGGGCATCATGCTCAGCCCAGGAGAGAAGATGGCACTTCATTTAGGTGATGTGACTGATTCAAATCACCAGCTGAGGTAGGATGGCGTCCTCTGCAACTGGCAGTTACATGAATGGTGGCCGGACTGGAAAGGGTTCTAACGCCTCTTCTGCATTCTTCCAGTTGTGAAAATTCTTTCGGTACCACTCGACTGGCAAGAAAATCAAGACAAGGAAAATTTTAAAACAGACATCAACTAGCCAGCATTTCCTGAGGCCCTACTATGTCAGTCAAGTCCCTTCTTCAAGCTGAGGTAAAGGTCAGCAGGGGACTCATCCCAGAAAGTCTGGGAAGCAGTAATGGGGGTGCAGCCAGTTCCTCACGGTGCCCTGCTCAGTCTCCAGTGTTCTGGAAATGAGTGGCCTTCCCCTCGGCTGGGCTGCACTGCTCCCCAGATGGTCACGTGACTACATACCTGTCTTCTTTATTCCTTCTTCCCATGGCACTTTGGGCTTCCATCCTAAACTGTGAATTTTTTCAGACTTCATTGGATATCTCATGTCATTGTGAGGTCTTGGAAAGCAAAGATTTAAGATGACACTGAATACACATTTGCACATTTAAGACACAGAATGCACATTCACACGTCTTTATTAGTTACATTAGAACAAAACCACCCTGGTGACATGCTTATTATAGAAGCATTATTATAAACCTATAAAACCTATAATTACCAATGCCTGACATTCTCTACAGCCTATCCTCTCTAGAACTTATTTCAGCCCTGATTTAGGTGCAAATGACGTGCCTAGCATATAGGGGAACAATAATAAATGTCTGACAAGTGAATAAAGAAATCACACAGTGTCAAGCTTAGGGCAAGATACCTTGTCTATATTGTAATTATAGCTTAGAATACTTTTCTAAGGAGACAATCACTGGATTATCACGAGAGAAAACTCCACACTGGGAAAGAGTCCCTAACACTTAAAGTCCACAACTAAAAACAGTGCCTTCCTATCTCTGTGACACTAATGCTCAGGGAGAAAATTCACAAGTTAAACTATTTTCCTGATGAGTTCATACAGTTAGTTGTTGTATAAGCACCTATGGTGTCACCATCTTCACCATTATGTTCCAACTTGTCATTCATGTAGTCCATCTACCTGTCACTCAGAGTCCACACCTGTCACTCAGAGTCCACCCACCTGTCACTCACAGAGTCCACACCTGTCACTCACAGAGTCCACCCACCTGTCACTCACAGAGTCCACCCACCTGTCACTCACAGAGTCCACACCTGTCACTCACAGAGTCCACACACCTGTCACTCACAGAGTCCACTCACCTGTCACTCACAGAGTCCACACACCTGTCACTCACAGAGTACACACACCTGTCACTCACAGAGTACACACACCTGTCACTTATGTAGTCCACCCACCTGTCACTCACAGAGTCCACCCACCTGTCACTAATGTAGTCCACCCACCTGTCACT
>NW_022196915.1:102912997-102941033 GCF_008632895.1 Mastomys coucha
TCCACCCACCTGTCACTAATGTAGTCCACCCACCTGTCACTCACAGAATCCACTCACCTGTCACTCACGTAGTCCACCCACCTCTCCGTTTCCGACTCTGAATTGGTCTCTTTGATCTGTCAAAGGAAGCAGACCTCTGAGCCATGTTACACAATGAGAGCCCAGAGCAACAACTGTGTTCAGTAGCTGACAGAAGCAGAGGAGAAAGACAACAGCCTCACAGCGGGAGGAGGAAGAGGAGGAGGGGAGGGGAGGAGGAGGAGGAAGAGGAGGAGGAAGAGGAGGAGGAAGAAGAGGAGGAGGAAGAGGAGGAAGAGGAGAAGGAGGAAGAGGAGGAGGAGGAGGAGGAGGAAGAAGAGGAGGAGGAAGAGGAGGAAGAGGAGGAGGAGGAAGAGGAGGAGGAGGAAGAGGAGGAGGAGGAGGAGGAGGAGGAAGAAGAGGAGGAGGAAGAGGAGGAGGAGGAAGAGTGCAAAGGTTCTTCCATCCTTAGAGCTTACACTCAGTCCACACACCTCAGAAGAGCAGGAACTAGGTAAGCACGGGGATGGGCAAGCGCCTAGGATGACCATCAGTGCTGCGGCCTGGTAGCTGTTCATGCTTCCCTCCCAGCTCTTTGCCTCTGACAGTAGTATCGCCCATTTCTGAAGCTGAGGGACTTCTCACAGCTAGAGGATGCCGGAGTATTCTTTCCCTCAAGAGCTAACGCCGTTTCACATGAAGGTACGGGGACACAGAATTAGGAATTGTTTTCCCATCTGTTCAGTTTTAGCTTAGTGATTCAGTGGTCGTCTGCATGAGAAGTGTCCCCATGGGCTTGTGTATCTGAACCCTTGGTCCCCTGTTGGTGGCACGGCTTGGACATGTTACAGAAGCTTAAGCAGGTGAGGCCTGGCCCGGCAGAGTGTACCAGGCTCTCAGGTTTTACAGCCTCACCCCACTTCCTGTTCTCTCTTCCTTCTGGTTCCTGTGTGTGGGTGAAAATGCATCTGGCCAGCTTCCGACTCTTGCCTTCAAGCCATGTCCTCCCCACCCTCATCCATGCACACACACCCACGCACACACACCCACGCACACACACACACCCCTGTAATGGACTCTAGCCCTGGAGAACTCTAAGTCATGATCCAGTCTTCCTCCTTAAGTTGCTCGTTTCACTCCAGCGACAGGAATGTATCTGGGGACCACCTTGCAAACACCCTCTCACAGCAGACATACCAGCTGGATCAGTTCTCTGGCAAGCTGGACGACTGACATCTCAAAGCTGGTCCCGATGTTGTAAATCTCGCCTGGCTCTCCCTTTGTGAGGACTGTGAGGAAGGCTTCCACCACGTCAGCGGCATAGAGGAAGTGTCTCCTCTGAAGCCCTGACCCGTGGATACAGCTAAATGACGAAAGAAGGCAGAGTCATAAAGCGCACAATGGAAGCTTCCAAGTGGGAGTAAGTGAGTGAATGAGTGAGTGAGTAAGTGAGTGAGTGAGTAAGTGACTGAGTGAGTGAGTGAGTAAGTGAGTGAGTGAGTAACTGAGTGACTGAGTGAGTAACTGAGTGACTGAGTGAGTGAGTGATTGAGTGAGTAAGTGAGTGAGTAAGTGAGTGAGTGAGTGAGTAAGTGAGTGACTGTGTAAGTGAGTAACTGAGTGACTGAGTAAGTGAGTGATTGAGTGAGTGAGTGAGTGAGTGAATAAGTGAGTGAGTGAGTGAGTAAGTGAGTGACTGTGTAAGTGAGTGAGTGAGTGAGTAAGTGAGTGAGTGAGTAAGTGAGTGAGTAAATGAGTGAGTGAGTGAGTGAGTAAGTGAGTGAGTGAGTGAGTGAGTGAGTCACGCCCAGCTCAACTTTGAGGAAGCCACTTCCTAGAGGTCCTGGAAATCTCTGAATGAACAAATCAATTCCCTTAAATTTTCTTCCCCATTTCTTATACCCAAACTTCTGAAGGATTCTTAATTTAAAAAGTGGAAAACATAGATCCCTAAAATATGTGTTAATTTTATACCATAAATCCATTTGAAGAAATGCCTAGGCTGTATGGGGGTCGCGTAAAACTGTAACTCCAGCCACCTGGGGATGGGGGAGGAGGGCTCCATGTTCAAGGCCAGCCTAAGCAATTTCAGAAGTTACAAATGAAATCACAGGGCTGCAGCTCGTTAGCAGGGTGCCTGCCCAGGATATACGAGGCCTTCAGGCTCCAGGACCCAAGAATAACGCATAAGAAAAGGGGAAAATCTTAGTTTTATATTAATCATTTGGAAACAGGAAATTATTGAAATTCAAAATTCTACAGCAGATAACTTCGAATTTTACCTTACTTACTCCTGAGGACGCACTTTAGTTATGAAAACACCACATGGAGTGGAGAAAGCGTTCCTGAGCTGCAGGACGCTGAGCCCATGGCCTCTGTGGCTCCAGGTTATACTGAGCACTGTATGCAGAGTGCGGACATGAATGCAGAAGTAAACAACATACCACTTCCTGTCGTGCTGCAGCAAAGATATGAATTTTGGAATAACCTAGAAGAATATTTACATGTCAGTTCAGACTTTGTAAACAACATTAATATCAATTTAAACTTGTAAGATTAAAAACTATTATATATATGTATATATGTGTGTGTGTGTATATATTCCACAGGCATTCCAATGGAGGGATACACTCCAATTCCTTTAACCTAAATTTATGAAAAAATATAATGTTTGGTGAGTAAAAGAACTCTAGGGTAGTTTGGGATTTCATAAAATCATTATAATCTTTATAACGATAGGTATCATGGGAATTCAGAGGAAGACTGTGGACAGTTAGCAGCCACCACTCGCACCTCTTTGGTGACTTCTCCCATAAAGGCAGGCATCATGTCTCACTCTTCCCTTATGTGTAAGCGCCCACACAGTAAGTCCAGCTCTCCACACCACTGTCTAATTAGCTTTAACTTCTGTGTGCCCGGACACAACTGTGGACAGTCTTAAGTCCTGCATGGTGCTTTAGAATCCAGGGAAGACAAGACATGTCTACACACATCGTCACAATGGACCCTAAACATTCCGTGTTTTCATTACATCCCCACTATAAAGATAAGAGCGACAAGACCTAAAGGCAAGCCAGCTGCAGTGTGCCAAGCTGGGGCTGGCTTCAGACTCCCAGTCTGAAGAGATGTGCATGCAGCCTACACAGAGTCTGAAGAGATGTGCACGCAGCCTACACAGAGTCTGAAGAGATGCATGCAGCCTACACAGAGTCTGAGGAGATGTGCATGCAGCCTACACAGAGCATGTAATTATGCACAGTTACAACACAATTTACTTCAGAGAAATGGTTACTCAGAGATTATTTTCAATAATGTTACAACCAGTAAAAACCACTAAGATTCAAAAATAAAGTTTACCTTTTCTGGATACTGATGTGGTCCATAGACATTGCTGCTTCTTGTGATGACAACTGGGAACTTAGAGTAAATATTCAACATCAGTGTAAAGAAAGGATTTGACAATCAGGGTTATTTTAAAATATACAAAGTTTCAAAACACTAGTGCCTAAATGACCCATTATCAGCACATACTGAAGGGCCTGTCTGGGGTAGGTAGGTAGGTAGGTAGGTAGGTAGGTAGGTAGGTAGGTATGGGTGTATATGTGTGTGTGATATAGTATATAAAAGATTTATTTGTAGGAGCTGGAGAGATGGCTCAGTGGTTAAGAGCACTAACTGCTCTACCAAAGGTCCCGAGTTCAAATCCCAGCAACCACATGGTAGCTCACAACCATCCATAATGAGATCTGACGCCTTCTTCTGATGCACCTGAAGACAGCTACAGTGTACTTATATAATAATAAGTAAATCTTTTAAAAAAAAAAGTATTTGTAATAATATATATTATTTTACATAATGTTTTTATTGACCATTTGGGAATTTCACATCACAAAACCAATAACTTCCCAGTCCTCCCAGGCCCGCCCCTCCCCAAACCCGGAAAAAAGAAAAAAAAACTGATCCACACTCCAGCTGACAGAAAAGTGAACAAAGCTACTTTTGCAGCTGTACTGATGACTGCGGACCTACAGCTGAGGAAGAGGGATGCCGAAGCTTCCATGACAATCTCCACTGCCGCCCTACTCTTCAAACAAGAGGTAAGTCTCATAAAGACGGCTCACACCTGTAGTCCTGACACTCGTGAGCTACGGCAGGAGGATTCCTAGTTCATGATCAGCCTGAGCTATGTAATGAGATCCCGTTTTTGACTTTTAAAAGTCAGGCCTGGTGGTACATGCTTTCAATACTAGAATGCAGGAGGCAGAGACTGGTGGATCTCTGAGTTTGAGGCCAGCACGTTCTACACACTAAATTTCAGGCCAGCCAGGGTCACATAAGACCATATTTAAAAACCAACCACAGGCGAGCACAGGGGTCAGATGAAGGCAGAGGGTCTAACAGGAAGAAGAGGCTCCTTCCCTAAACACTGAGGCCTTCCTTCCACATGATCATTTCCAAGATGGCTTCCAGCAGTCTACATTTAGTTACAATAGATACCAAGTTGGCCCTCTCCACTGAATCAACTCTTACAAGTAAAAAGGCCCACCACAGAGAGCAAGGGGACACGAGAGACCTCTTGCTTGTCTTTCTGACTCAGCCCCTTGTAACCGACAACGGCTGGTGGGAAGGCGTCAGTACAGCACTGTCAGAGCAGCCAGCCGCAAGTCTACAAGTCTCCATAGAGAGGCGCGGCTTCTTGAGTCATACAGAAAAGCCACTGCCAGGAAAGGGATCTTCACCGCTGCCTTGCAGGGCTTCCATGGAGCTTCTCCTCCTAGCCTGTAATGTTCTATTACTGAAGCAGGATGAAGTATGTTCCATGTTAGTGCTTTCCTGGAACAAGACCTCGATTGACCCCGCCACGTGAGAGGTCGGTACTCACAACCCTTACTACCCACATTCAAGCCAGCTCTTCCATGCCAAAGCTGGCTTAGAATTTTAAAACTTACGTCCACAGTTAATGGTTTCAGGGTTTCAGAAGTCAGGCCTGGTGAGATGGTCAAAGTATTTGCTGCCAAGCCTGATGGCCCGAATGCAGGGTGCAAGGAAAGAACTAGCGTCCATACACTGCCTCTGACTGCCACGCTCACACTACACACATACACACATTTACTCACAGGATAGATGCTAGGCAGAGAGGGGAGATAATGCAGAGAGAGATAGATGATAGAAAGATAGGTAGATAGATACATACGTACATAGATGAATGATACATAGATAGATGACATAAATAGATATATAGACAGACAGACAGACAGACAGCACCTTTAATCCCAGCACTAAGGCGGCAAAAGCAAGTGGCTCTCTGAGTTTGAGGCCAGCCTGGTCTATAAATAAATCCCAGGACAGCCAGGGACAGTGAGACCCTGTCTTGAAAATCAAAACAGAACACGTTTCAGAGACCAGCGCCTACCTTGTATCGTTCCCAGTAGGACTGCACAAAGCACTCAGCAGCTGCTTTTGATGACGCGTAAGGGTTTGTAGGCTGTTTGGGTGAGGATTCATCAAACTCCTAGTTTTAAAGGAACACATTTGAATCACACACACGCTCTCAGTGGAAAACATATTACAAAGTCTACGTGTGTGGCTCAACAGTAGTCAGGTCACATTTACGAGGACCTGAGTTCAACCCCAACTCATACACAGTGTATACACAGTCCTACACAGACATACAGAGCAAAACAAAATGGAAAACCAAGCATGCTCCTAGTGTGGAATGTCAATCATTGCATCTGAGAATCCGTTTCTCGCTCTGGTGGTCACATCCATAATCCCAGCGCTTGGATGGAGGAGGAATGTAGCCCAGAGTTGAAACCCTGTCTCAAAAAAGACAAACCCCAAACCAACACAGGGCTGGAGTGAGCAGGGCCAGAGCAAGCGGGGCTGGAGCAAGGAGAGGTCCTGAGTTCAATTCCCAGCAGCCACATGATGGCTCACGGCCATCTGTACAGCTACAGTGTACTCATACACATAAAATAAATAAAATAAATCTTAAATAAATAAATAAATAGCTCAATTTTCTTGACTAGAAGGACAGTTCCGCAGACTTGGGACCAGAACACTGGGACCTTCCCTAAGTACCTGACACTGCTGAATGCTTTCTATCAAAACATGAATCTGAAGATCTTCCAGAGAGTAGAAACCAAGTGCTGGCACAGCAATACCACAGCAAAAGTCCAGAAATTACAAGTGTTTAAGAGGGGCTGGAGAGATGGCTCAGTGGTTAGGAGCACTGATTGTTCTTCCAGAGGTCCTGAGTTCAATTCCCAGCAACCACATAGTGGCCCACAACCATCTGTGATGGGATCCAATGCCCTCTTCTGATGTGTCTGAAGATAGCTACAGTGTACTCATAAACATAAAATAAATAAATAAATCTTTAAAAAAATTATACAAAAATATACTTCTATAACGGAATTTGCAGTTTTACCAGTTAACAGTTGGGTGATAATATATCAATCATGGTAGTGATCTGAAGATTGAAGCTTCAGAAATATGAGGAGCCACACTCTCTTCTACCTAATTGAATCTTTGACTGCCATTAGTTCTTTCAATCTGTACAAGATCACATGACTACACTAAGGTATTACCTGGGTAGAGATTGTCTAACCATTATAAAGGTTAGAGTGAGCACACAGTGACTGTTACCTGCACATATGATAAAGGTTAGAGTGAGCACACAGTGACTGTTACCTGCAGATGATAAAGGTTAGAGTGAGCACACAGTGACTGTTACCTGCACAGATTTTTTTTCTTTTTTCTTTTTTTGAGACTTTTTTCTTAACCAGGCTTAGGATCGAAATCAGGCTTCACACACACGGACCAAGGACTCAACGCTGAGTTACTCACCTAGACTGTTTCCAACTTCCCAACAGTTTAGAAGGAATGGACCAATATGTTTAGGAGGAAGGACCGAGGGAAACTATGGACTAACTAATGGTGCTATCTCTGTCTAAAAAGTACAAGAATTAGGAATGACTTCATAGGATTAGATCCAGGCGTGCAGTACATCCCTATAATATCAGCATTCAGGAGACAGGCAGAAAGTCATGAGGTTAAGACCAGACTGAACGACACAGGGGATTCCAAGCAAGCCTGGGCTACACCGTGAGAGCCTGTCTCCAAAATAACAACAAAGGAACAGAGTCCAGCTTCAAAACTGCTTACTCATCCTTGACACGCTAGTGAGCTCCCAGGAGCTGACATCATCTGAGACTGGGACAACAGTGAGGTCAGCCGCCTGCTGCAGAGCAGTCAGACCAGGAGTACATTTGCACTGCTGTGCTAATGGTTCCTCAGGTCACACTCCTCACTTGACAAGAGCAAAGGACAAAGCAACATTTTGGAAGAGCCCAGGAAAAGCCCAGTGAACCTTAGCCAGCCAGAGTCTATCCTGGTACCCAGTAAACAGAATATACTCTGAGCTTACCTGATCCAGACTGCCTCCATACACTTCGTCTGTGCTGACGTAAATAAATTTCTCCACTCTGGCTTCATAAGCAGCATTTACCAAAACATGAGTACCATAAACATTGACGTACGTAAACTCAAAGGCACGGACAAATGAAAGATCTAAAAGAGATGAGAGAAAAGCTACAATAATTCTGCTTGTGGGAAAAACCAAATGCCAACCAACTGGGGTGTCAGAGTGCTCATTGCCCGTTGCCCACCACAGCTGCTGCGGGTTAGAAAATAACACAAGAAAGGGCGACACGGAGCCTGGTGCCTTACTTCATCTTGGCCATGTTTCCCGCTCTTTAATACTTCACTTGACATCTAGCAACCCAAAACCTACCAAACCCCTCCTGCATCGGGCTACACTGCTTCCGACTATAGGTACACCACTCTCTGAACAACAGTACAAGTTTCTTCACCCCTAAAAATAACCATCTTTAAATAGTTTCTACTCAAATACATTCCCGATAAATCTGGATACAAGACCGAAAGGCCGATCCAGCATGGACTGGGGTGCACTGCCATGGACTGGGGTGCACTGCCATGGACTGGGGTGCACGTGCAGGAAGGCTAGCAATGCCTTCCTAGTAAACTTCTAGAGCTAACTGCCTAGTTACTCTCTTATAGCTGTACAGAATTGGGCCACCTAGGATTAAAATCACATGTATCATTGGGAGAGAAAATTAGGAGAAATGATTATCTGACCTAATCTATCAATCAAGATAGACAACCCCAAAACCATGAGCCTGAGTAACCAGCTCCTTTCTTTATCCTCTGTCAGTCACACCATAACCCAGGCTCCTGTTTATCCTCCGTCAGTCACACCATAACCCGGGCTCCTGTTTATCCTCCGTCAGTCACACCATAACCCGGGCCCCTGTATATCCTCTGTCAGTCACACCATAACCCGGGCCCCTCTTTATCCTCTGTCAGTCACACCATAACCCGGGCTCCTCTTTATGCTCTGTCAGTCACACCATAACCCGGGCTCCTCTTTATGCTCTGTCAGTCACACCATAACCCGGGCTCCTCTTTATGCTCTGTCAGAACACACCGTAACTCAGAGTCCTGAGCACCCTGATTCACATGGCCCACTCTCAAACTGTTAAGACAGGCATGTGGGCAAAGGAGGTGTAGATGGATGGTGGAAGAGTCCCCACAGCATATGTGATGCTGGTCCCCAGCGCAACCACGTCAACTATATTTCAAGGCAGCCTACATCACCAAAGAAGAAAGATCAGAGCTGGGGAGGTGGCTTAGTGGGTTTGAGGACTTGTTGTGCAAGCAGAAGGACATGAGTTCAAATGCCAGCACCACATGCTGCACATGTCTGTAATCCCAGCACCACATGCTGCACATGTCTGTAATCCCAGCACCACATGCTGCACATGTCTGTAATCCCAGCACCACATGCTGCACATGTCTATAATCCCAGCACCGGGGAGTGGAGTCAGGTAGAGTGCAGGAGCTTTTTGGACACCCAGCCTAGTGAGTGTCAGGTCTAGTAAGAGGCTGTGTCTTAGGAAGTAAGGCAGAGCACAACAGAGTAGGACATGTGACTTCTTCCTCTGGGTCCTGCACGTGCCAGCACAGGAACATGTACCTGTGCAATTATACAAACATACAAACATTCTCGTTCTCTCTCTCCCTCTCTCTCTCATACACACACCACACACATACATACAAACATGCATACATATCATACACACACATGAAATATGATATCATAAAGATACAGGTTCAAGTAGCTGAGAATACACAAGAGATCACCACTGTTCAGTCTGCTTACTAAAATATCTCTTATTAAGATATTTCAATATGGGCTGGAGAGATGGCTCAGTGGGTAAGAGCACCGACTGCTCTTCCAGAGGTCCTGAGTTCAAATCCCAGCAACCACATGATGGCTCACAACCATCTGTAATGGGATCTGATGCCCTCTTCTGATGTGTCTGAAGACAGTTACAGTGTACTTATATAAATAGGCATTTTTAAAAAATGGTCAAATGATCTCAACAGAATCTTATAATAGAAATTTAAATGATAAAAAATATAAAAACTACATAATCATCCTACAAATTGGGAAAATATAAATTAAACATAATGAGTTGGCCCCACAGAAACAATCTGACAAGAGCTGCAAGTTGGAATGACTTTGTTTGTGACATCCTCTATTGAAGAAAGCAAGCGTGATGAGCCCGGACAGATGTCACACAGAAGGTGTACTTAAGGACATGATCTAGGACAACAAAGTTCACAGTAATACCTAAGTGCTCAGAAGTGAGAGTAACCCAACGCCTAACTAAAGTTAAACCACATCTGTGGGCCACCGAAGCCCACAGTACCCACAGCTATCCACCCAGCATCTACAAGTACAGAAACAGACAAAACGTAAAAAAGCCTACGTGCATGTGTACAAAGGTGTACTTGCACACGTACACTTATAATACAAGATTTAAAAGCAGCCTGAACTAGACCAAGCATTGGACAGCAAATCCAAGAGCAGAGGAAGATGCAGGTGTGAGAGTGTAGGAAGCAGGAGAGCGGCTCCTGCCAGCTGGCTCTGAAGCAGTGCTGCCTCAGCCTGCGTCAGGGCCACCGGTGCCCACATTACCGCTGCTTATCTGACCTAACTCTTCTACACCTATGTCATGTTTCCTAGGGGAAAGCTAGCTGAATTTTCAAACAGCATCTCAAATGCACACAGTGGTCCAGATAATATTCCCTGGGGTACCTGCCACTCAAAAGGAATGACATAACTAACTAAAGGACCATCTCAGGCCTTCCTTTCAGAATTAATCATTAGTCTGAGTTTGATTCAACCAAAGGTTTTAAAGCCACTTGAATGTTCCACTTCAACACACATGAATAAAACGTGACCTATAGGAAGTACCAGTTATGCGGGCTGAGGAGGCGGCTCCGTCAACACATGAGTGCCAGTCAACTCAAGCATGAGGAGCTAAGTTTGATTCCTGAACCCACTTAAAAACAAACAAAAGAAAACAAAGCCCGATTCTTTCTGTCAGCACGTACAACATGGGGCTGTGTTTTCTGGTGCCACAGACTCTGAAGTTCCTGCTTAGCCAACCTGTTACTGAAGTTGGAATTTATTCACTAGCAAAGAAAAATGCCAGTCCCAACTCCAGCATAAGACAGCGCTTACCTACGTGTGTCTGTGCAGCAAAATGTAGTACCAAATCTATTTTCTCTACTTCAAACAGCAGCTTCACAAAGTGAGAGTCACAAATGTCACCCTGCATGGAAAGGCAAACATGGAAAGGTGGGGGTTCATAATAACCAGTTTTACTTTAGCACCCCCTCCAGTTCTCACCCCTAAATTCAACAGAGAATATCTCCAAGTCAGGCAAGCAGCCAGGCAAGTGTAAAAACAATGTTCTTTGGCATAGAATATATGTATTTAATTCAATATATTTCTGAAAATATGTTTCAAGTAAACATATTTTTTCTTGAGTACCAACCTCTGCTAAATATTGTGCTGACTTCTATCACGTACTTATAAAGCAAAAAACCACTAGGAAATTTTTTAGCATTAAGAAAAATAAACCTTTTAGAGAGCAATACTAAAACAGATTTAAAACAATCCCAAAAGCTGGGGTGACCCCGGGAGCTACTTCTGGAAATGACCTGACCTTTAACATGTTTGTAACACACAGAGATTGTGAGGCATTGTCAGATAACTGTAAGAAAACTCCACACCTGTATAAACTTGTAGTTTTGCTTGTTAGAGACAGGTTCCAGATTCTTCAAGCTTGCACAGTAATCCAGCTTGAGAGAGAGAATATGGGTGAGGAAACAGGACAAAGCAAGTCAAGCCTTTCCACAATGTGCCAGTTTAGTTTAAAGGTCATAAATGTCTAACGCTACGACCCCAGAACAAGTCTTCCTAAGGTTTCCTGCTGTTTTAGACCTAAGTTTCTGACATCCTAAAAGTAAAAGAGGGTCACTGTTACTTTTCAGAAGAGCAACACTGTTACAAAGTTTCTCTTTAAAAATGTGCCTGCTCTAACTCTCCTCTGAGAGGCTCCACCTAACAGCAGGCAGAAACAGATGCAAAGACCCATAGCCAGGAACTCCGGGAATCTTGTGGAAAGCCAGGGGAAGGACTGTGGGTCCTGAAGAGGACAGAAATTCCACAGGAAGACCAACAGAGTCAACTACCCTGGACCCTTGGGGGCCTCCCAGAGACTGAACCACCAACCAAAGAGCAAGCATGGACTGGACATAGGCCTGCCTATATATGTAGCAGATGTGCAGCCCGGTCTTCATGTGGCTCCAACACCTGGAATGGGGCCTGTTCCTGAACTTGCTGCCTGCCTGTGGATCCTATTCCCCAGTAAGAGAGGATGCGCATACTCTTGCAATGACCGATGTGCAGGGGCTTAGGGGATGCTCCCTTCTCAGAGAAGGGGTGAACGGGAGAAAGACCTGTAACAGGAGGGCACTGGAGGAGGGGGCTGATATCGGGGTGTTAAGTAAATAAATAGATTAATTTAAAAATAAAAAGTTCCTGCTTAAGCTCCCCTTCAGCTGCTGGTAGCTAGACAAGTTCAGTTCTTAACAGAAGGGAAAGCAGCTGAGGTAAGCTCACCCCCTGTAGACGTACCTTCCTCAGCTACCACGGTGAACAGTGAGTGCATTTAAAGAGCCAGTTGAGGCTGGAGAGGTAACTCAAAGGTTACAAGCGCTAGCTGCTTGCTATTCCAGAGGACGGAGGACTAGCTGCTATTCGAGATGGCCTGAGTTTGGTTCCCACCACCTACATCAGTGGCTCATAGCCACCCATGCCTGCGCTTCTGGAGCCTCCTCCATCAGTGGCTCATAACCACCCGTGCCTGCACTTCTGGAGTTCCAGATCCAAGACCTCTGGCCTTTGAGGGCAACTGCACTCGTAAGCACATAGCTCACATGCAGAACACACCCACCCACCCATAATTTATTAGTTTTTATTTTACTTATATATTTTGAGACAAGACTTCAGTATGTACCGTTGGCTGTCCTAGAATTACCTGCATTGACCAGGCTGGCCTCGAACCCACAGAGATCCACCTGCATCTGATGCTTGTGGTTTTGCATGCTAGAAGGATTTACTAAAGAGGCAGATATGCAAGAATCAGAAGTTAAGGGGCAGCCTGAGCTATATATAACTTCAGAACGGGCCAGATGACTCAGTGGCTAAAGATACTGCCACCAAGCCTGAACCCAGGAGTCACAGAGGGAAGGAATGACCCTACCCCCAAGTAAAGGAATGATAAGAAAAAGAATTCTGTTCACCTCTTTGTAACATTAAGACAGGAAAAATATGCCAAAGTTAGTGGTTATTCTTTGCCTGTACATTTTTGCCATTGTACTTTATAAAAATAAGAAAACCGTTTGCATCTTTTGTTTAAACTAAAGAATCATTCTTCACGGAAACTTTAACCATGGCTACAAGACTTCAAGACTAGATTATTTTCACTGTGTTCGATTGTTTGTTTGTAGATGGGATCTCATGTGTTCCTGGGCTGGCCCTCAACTTGCTATATAGTTCAAGGAGGACCCTAAAGTTCTGATCCTCCTGCATCTACCTCCCTAGTGCTCAGATTATAGGCAAGTGCCCCTGCAACTAGTTTCAATTATATTCTACTGCTAAAAAGAAATACATATACAGATGTTTCTGGGAAGCAGCAATTATAAAATCAAAGTTAATTTTAAAAAGTCAATACCCTCTCAAAATAGTAATCACAAAATTAATGTATATATAGAATTTTTAAATTTTTTCTTTGGCTAAAAATACTGCACTTAAAAACACTGAGTTTATAGGCTAGCAAAATAAAAGTTTCAAAAGCTTTGACCTAAGATTAAACACAGCATGAACACATGACAATACACAGTCTAAGAGGCTGGGCCGACCACATAGAAAACATGACCTGAACATCTTGCCAGGTGCTACTCTTCAGTTCTCTGGCCCTGCTGCTTAAAGCTCCCTGGCTTGGAGGTAAATGGAGGTCGGATTTTAGTACACGAAGCTCATTTGCATACTTACCTTGTCTAAATTTATGATCATATAGTTGGGATAATCTTCTACTAAGGAGACAATCACATGGGATGCACTACAAGAAGACAAGATCTTTGTGAGTGACATACATTAACCTCCCTCGATTCTTAACATCCCCTAAGCTGTGGAGTAGTATGGAAATAGTAAGAGGTAACACACCACACATGTGCACTTCTAACCCTATAAATTCTCATATCTTCCTTGTGCCACATAAAACTGTCTGCTCCTGAGAATGAAGAACAACAAAAAAACCTAGTTTAACCAAAGGATGGTGTCCACACATGTCATGAGTGTGAGCATGAAAAATGTAAAGCCTGGTCAAAGTAAATGCACAAGTCCAGCACACTTTCCAAGGACTGAGATGGATCTACACAGACAGCATTACAGCACACTCACTACCATGTGCCTCTGCTTACAGTGACTTCTGCAACTTTCCAAGGACTGAGATGGATCTACACAGACAGCATTACAGCACACTCACTACCATTTGCCTCTGCTTGCAGTGACTTCTGCAACTTTCCAAGGACTGAGATGGATCTACACAGACAGCATTACAGCATACTCACTACCATGTGCCTCTGCTTACAGTGACTTCTGCAACTGCTCTCTTGGTACTACAAGTTGGCTTGTGTAAGCCTAAAATCTCAGGGGGGTCCTGGACTACACCCAGGTTTCCTAGGCTAGTAACTATAGAGTTGAGTTTGAGCTTGGTACTGACAGTGGTTCCTGGATTTCAGAGGACCCTGAAATGAAGCTATCTCAGTAAAAGGAACCTCCAGAGATATATATTTTTAAAAACATATTTTGGGTCCTTGGGAGTAATGGCAAGCACTGACCAACTGTGAAGGTGAAGTTTGTTCCTGGTGACCCTTTCCCTCATTTTCTAGTACATTCTTTGTGGACCAGCCCTTCCATGCAAGTACATGCGTTTTCCCACATACACGCCTGTTAATTCAGTGAGCCTCAGCTTCCTGCTACCTATCCCCAGCAAAGTGTTGCTCTTGGGCAGTAACCAAGACTCTCTGTCACCTCCCCATGCAGGAGATAGAGTTCTACGAGGACAGAACAGCTGCCTGTGTATCTCTCATGCATCCATCCACTCAACAATTACTGAAGACCTTCACGATATATATGGTCCTGACCTTTCTTTCTGTGGGTGCTTAATGAACATCAGTCCACCCTCACACAGTTTATATTCTAGGAGGAGGACAAGGCCATAAACAAGTTAACACAAATACTCAATGTAATTTCAGGGAGTGTTGAGTGCATCGGTGGCCTAAGGTGGTCCTGAAAGCACTCTGAAGGTGATATGCAGGGAAATTAATAGCCTATGCAAGAAAGAAGCGCAACTGTCTCAAGTCAGGACGAGGCACTAACCTACTGTGCTCCAGGACGCCTGAGGGGGGTGTGGACCAGTACAGAAAAGCAAGAGATTAGGTTGGAAAGCAGGGCTTGAGCACATGGGTCTTCTAGATCTGATAAAGGTTTTGGACTTTTATTATAAGTCTCACAGAAACCATGACTGTAAAGCTCTAAGCAGCAGCATCTCACTTCCTTAAAAACAACGACTTCTGCATAGGAGCACACTTTTTAAAAAGTGTAAAGAAAGCACGAAGATCAATCAGGAGAGGTATCGGAGCAGTGTTCTGAGGAGAAGAAGGCAGTACCAGGCACACAGCAGTCAGGGGACAGTGATGAGAAGTCAAATTAAGACTAATCCTTGACACAAATAGAAAGGACAGGTTGATGGTAGGTGGGTATGAGCCTCGAACAAGCTGGGAATAACAAGGGATTTGTAAACGGTTTCTAAAAAGACAAGACAAAACAAAGAGTCCCATTACGACCCTCGCGTCGCGTCGAGGTGAGCTTTTGGAAAGCTCTCTATCTGATTGATGGGTGCTTCTCAAAAAAGTGACAGGCGGCGAACACCTCCGGGCAGGTAGGAGGCCGGGCGGCACCACAGCACTCCTGAGTTCCCCTTTCGGTGGGAGAGGTGTTAAAGAAGTCGCAAATTCGAAGCAACCTCGTCGTTGCTGGGCAGAAAGTGAGGGAAACTGGGCGGACCCTCCCCATAGCGGATCCTCCAAGCCAAAGACAAGGAGAGCCGCGGGGAAAGGCTAGGGTCTGTGGGCAGAAACCTCTCAGCCGCCGGCACCGTTACCTACATGAAACCAGCACCCCCGGTCACCAGGACCCGCTTCGCGAAGCCGCCGGGAGGACCAGAGCGCTCCTCCCGGCTCGCCGCCGACATCTTCAGCTCAGCAGCGCCAGTGCCGGAAAGCGCGGCGTCCGGAGAACCAAGGGAGGCACCTTCACGACGCTTTACGACACGCCCCGCCCCCGACACGTTCAAAGGAAGTCGCAGAGGCTTCCTGGTTCTCCCAGGTGACAGCAGGAGGGGCGGGGACGGCAGTGGCACTGCGCAGGCGCAGGCGCCGGCTCTCTAGCCCTCTGTCACCAGCATGGATTACTACTATAGGTTCCTAGAGACTGGGAGTTATGATTTGATGCCTTCCTTCATTCTTGAACTTCAGCTATGTTCATAGACGAACCTCCCAGCTGAGCAGAATCCTCCAGAATGTATGCAGTATGGAAATGGGAAGTTGCATTGCAAAGTTACGTTTCACTGTTGTGAATATTATCACAAAAGGCGGAGGCTACTTGCAAACATGATAAGTATGTTTCGAAGAGTTCCCTGTCAGGTCTTCCTCTCGTCTCGTCTTTGCTCACTCTGCCCCCATCCTGGTCCTTCTTGCTCTTATGCACATCACCAGGTGTTTTTCCCTGGCCTGCCTGCCCTTTCCTCGGGTGTCTGACTAGTGTTAACCTCCTTCAGTTCTCAGGCTGAGTGTCATCCTATTGGAGTTGTTCCTTGACTCAATTTAAACTGCAACCTAACCATGCAGAAACATTTTTTTTTAATCTTTCTTCTTAGCATTCATCAAAACATAGGCCAATGATGTAATTGCTCACCTTCTCTGCTCCATAGAGGCAAAGCCTTTCATTTCTCGGACCAGATCTATCACACATTCATCCACAAGTGGGTTTATCATGTGATTGCTCACTGCTCTTTATATTTGAACTTTTCTTGCTCTTCATGAATTCCAAGGCTCTACCAACTAGGAATGATTGGCAGTCATATGCTTTTTTTATGTACTGAGGCATTAAAAAAAATGTCTTCAGTGTATAAGTACAACATTACTGATGAAGAAGAAAGACATGAAACTAGCCAGTGGTGGCACACACCTTTAGTCCCAGCACTTGGGAGGCAGATGTAGGTGGATCTCTGAGTTCAAGGCCAGCCTGGCCTACAGAGTGAGTTCCAGGACAGCCAAATTACATTGAGAAACCTTGTTTCAAACACACACACACAGATGTGAGACAAAAGGAAAATGCCTACAGTAATCAAAGCTCATGTTCTGCTTTTCCTTCAGGGACAACCTTACCCCTGTTCTTGGTATATCATTAATACTATTAAAGTTTTAGACAAATTAAACTTAGTAGGATTTTATTTTAGCAAACAATGAAAAACCAAGCAATGCTCTGAAAGAAAGGCTCAGAGAGCACCACCCAGCAACCCAGGCAGTCAGTATGTATAAACAAAGGCTGGAGGGAGGTGTGGCCCGGTGGCTAAGAATAGTAGCCTCTCTTGCAGAGGATCCAGGTTGGACTCCCAGCACCCACATGGTGGCTCACAACCTTCTGTATCACCACTTCCAGGGTATTGGAAGCCCTGTTCTGGCTTCCAAGAACACTGTACCCTTACAGTACATAAGCATACATGTAAACAAGATTCCCATACACAAGAACATAGGTCTTGGAGGTAATGTTTAGGACAGACCTCACAGGCTATGGATCTAATCGTGCCTTCTCGAGGGAACGCTGATGTAATATCTCTCCCACATACAGACATAGTTGGTCAGTTGGGAGCACGTTGACTGGCTAAAGCTGACTAAGTTGGCAGTTCTGATGTAGTAATTCAGAATACTAGGGACAGTCTCCAGGAAAATTTTAGTTTAACACCACTTACATTTTCAGAGGCTTATCTGAAAATATCCACTGGAAAATATTAACAAAGGCTACATTTCCATATTAGGAAGTCACAACTTAAAATGTTGCTCTATATACTTTTGGCTATGAACATTTTCCCAAGCTGCATGTGTGAATGCCAGTTTGATTTCCTCAGATGAAGGAATGAGATGAGAGCCAAGCCCAAGCTGTGCGAATACATGGCTTGGGTTGACACCAGCACATTTCTCTCTCGATTCTAACCATCCCTTGGCCTAGGCTTTCGTACAGCCTAATCTTTCAAGATGATTGATTCAATCCAGATTCTCTTGGCTTTTAACTGAATTGCATTGCTTAATTTCATACTACCTTTAACAATCGGATCGAATCTTCTGGTTCCTTCTCATTCCCTGGCTTGTTCTCTCTTTACCCATGTCTAACTTGTTCTCTCTGCAACCTGACTCTGTAAAAACTGTCCTGGTAAATGGCCTCTCTCTTTTTCTCTCTTTCTCAAAGCCTCCCTCTCCTATGTTGTTCTTTTTGGGCATATCCTATCTCTGACTCATTCTGTCATATCTTTCTCCGATTCATCACTTTGTCTGGCCATCAGGTAGGCATCACTTTCAAACATGGCTGCTTCCTCCTAGGAACTAACTTTACCTATATGGTGAGGAATTAAGGGCATGCACTAACGTGTCTGTATTCCAGGCAAATGATACTGTAACCAGAGCATGTCTGCATTCCAGTCAGATCATGTAGATCTAGAATGTCTTTAGATGTGGCCCCTTGTAAGAGCAGCCATGTTGCTGGATTAAAATTTCTCTACATGAATGAATTGCTCATATTAAAAAAGAACTACGATAAAAATTAAAAGTCTCAAAATACTAATACCCTTATTCTGGGAAGCCAAGAGTGCTGAAGCTGCTGTTGACGGGGTTTCTTTATTTAAACGTGAGGTATGTGGTGAGTATGTGCTTTTGTATTATAAAAAGAATGTCTTGTTGGGTGAAGATAATTTGTACGAACTTATTCATGACCCAATTTTGAGTTCCTATTCTTGCTTTCGTCAAGACACTCACCGCCTCTGACTATCTTCATGTTACAATAGAGTGAGAAATTCAGATGAACTGGAGGTCATTTCCAGTATTTTGTGGTAATTGACCTGGTGAGGAGTAAGGTATTCTGGCTGCACTGAAATCTGACACAGTCTGAGCGTGTCACGAGGGCTTCTTCGAGTTTGTTGGGAAAGGAGCCGCTGGTAGAAGCAGCAAAGGGGAGCAAAGGAGAGGGACCGTAGGAGTACTCCAGCCAACGGGAATTGCAAATGTCATCCACACAGGGGCTTAGGGTGGGTATGGAACTGATAGTGTTAAGGATGGCATTCATTGAGAGATGGTCATCTGAAATATTTGAACCCATATTCCAAAGAGCGTGGGGTTGTGTACTAAAGGGATGAAGGAACGTGATGTTGGGAAATGGTGTTTTCTACAGTGCTCTCTAACTCAGAAGTCAGAGGTGGACTGTCGCTAAGTAGAATCAACACCGGAGGGAAGTCTTTTGCCATAGGTCAAAGTGATGGCGAGATAGTGTCGTGGCTGCCGCCTCACACCAGAAGAAAGGCCAATAGATGCTGTGACTACTCGCGAATGAAGGTGGTCGCTCTCATTCTCAGCTGTCTAGCCAACTGAATGAGTTAATTCAACCAGACTGGGATCCCTATTCAAGGAAGGAACAATCGGTTTGGTGCCAAGAGAAGCCAGGCTTTTCAGTTGAAACGTGTGACGTATCCTCGCCTTATTAACGCGCGCATAGGCGCGGGAGAGAAAAAGCAAAGAACGTGTTCCAACTTTTGAGTTGGTTTTCCTGCCAGCTCTACAGTTCCACCACGTCCTTCTCAGCTCTTTCCTGGAAAGCCTCAGACGTCAATGGCAGGCAGGCGCGCATGCGTGTGCGCAGTGGCGCTACGCGCAAAGGCTACTAGGGCGATCGTCTCCAGCGTCCGTAAACAGCATCCCCGGAGGGCTCCATTTAAAACAGGCGGGAATTAGCAGCGTGGCCCGGGAGCGCCGGGCCCCCGAAGAGCTGCACGTCCCGCCCACCGCGCCCGATGATTGGCTACTGTCCCCGACTCCTGGAGGGCGATCCCGCGCCCTATTGGCCGCCAGTCTCCGCTCCCGCCCCCTCGCCCCGCCCTCCGCTGCCGACGTGGGCTGCAGGCCGCAGGCTGTTGGAGCGGACCGGCGAGCGGACGGAGCGGGCGGCGGGCATGGGCGGCCTGCGGCTGCTGGCGGTAGCCCTCACGTGCAGCTGCTGGTGGCCGCAGGGCGGCCAGGCCAAGACTCTGCGGGGCAGTTTCAGCAGCGCCGCGGCCCGCGACGCCCAGGGCCAGAGCATCGGCCATTTCGAGTTCCACGGTAGGTCCGGGCGGGCCGAGCGAGGGGCGGAGGCGCGCGGCCTCCCGCGGGCTCCCGCGGGCTCGGGGTCGGTAGGCGGCGGCCGCGGCGCCTCCCTCCGGCCAAGTCGTCCGGGCCTCACCTGGATCCCCCGCAGCGCCGCGACCCTGCACCTTCCCCGGACCGCAGCCTAACCTAACGCACGGGAAAGCGGTTTCCATTTCCCCCGACTCTTCCCTGCGCCAACCGGACCGCTCCGCTGCGTCTCCCCAGGGATCTCCCCCAACTCCGCACTTGGCCTGATTGTGTGCATTCATTCGGGCCCTGTGATTACGAGTGGATGTCAGCCCAGGAATGTAGCTTCCCTGTTGTGTCTAAGACCGGTTGCATGAAACCTACTTGGAGCGGATTTGGGATCTGTCATTGCCGCGTGCCCAGAGTTCATTTGGTGAAGTGTATTAGAAAGTTTCGTGATTGGTACACTCTGGCGTGTGGGAAAGAGCTGCATTTCATAAGTACTTACTGGTATCCTCCAGGAAAATCGGTGGCCTTCAGTTGACGAAATTGCAATTCATTCTATTAATCTTGCCCCATTTGTTTGTTCTCTTAGAGTGTTTTCTTGGTACTTTAAACATTACTGCATTTCAAGAGTGTAGTTTCCTGACAGAAGCTGAGATCGTAAGCTTACATTAGAGATGCAACTGTACCTACTTAAGACTGTGTTTTAGGAGAAGGTATAGAAATCAGAAGCTACCTTGGCAAGGGAAGGAATGCCAATCCTGAGAACTTGTAGAATTGGTGCCATAAAAGGAGGCTGTAAAGACACAAACATTGACGGTATTTCAGTTCCGAGAAAAAACATGTCAGTCAGTTTTTAAAAATCTGAAGAACCCGGGCGAATGAAGAAGAGACCCCCTCCCAAGTAAACAGCTTTGTGGTATTTTCGTCCTATTTTCAGTCTCTTGACCACCGCGTTGTATCAGGTCCTTTGAGTCCTGACAGCACAGTCACTGATCTGACTAGCGCTGGTAAATCAGGGATCTATGGAAGCTGGAATTTGTGCTGTTTATGCCCCACCAATAATAACTCTGATTGAGATTCCCTTGTGAGGGGTAATGGAGTCCATCTAGGTTATCAAGCAGACACGCTGGATGTTGTTCTGGAAATGCTATCAAGTATCAGCTGAATTAAAAAGACAGGGCTCATGTAATTAAGTTGCCTAAGTCTCATGGCAGATTGAGGAGGGGGTAGACCAGGTAGTTTCTCTCATATATTATGCAGATATAATTCTCTTACGCCTAGTTGTTGCCAGGTTTTGGTCGATTCCAGTTAAATACAGTAAAGCTATGCTGAAACGTGACTGTCACTTCTTATAATGTAAAGTGTTAATAGTATTTTAGAGTCACTTTGTAACAGTTGATATAGTATACCAACTTATGTAAGAGACTTTTTCTTTATGTACATTGTACATTTCAACTTATGTAAAAGGCTTAACCGAAGCAACCATTCTAGTAAGAAAAGAACTTAGCCAGAAGCGTAGAAGATTGTAAAATGAGTCTTGTATTTCCCCTCTCCACCCAGCATCCCTTCCCTACAGGCACCTGCTTTTGCTATTTCTACACTAAAAAATCTTAAATTATTACTTTTGTTCATGTGTACATTCCTGTACAAGTAACATTATGTGTGTCGCTTTCATTCAGGTGTCTTTGGGAGTGAGAGGGAGTCGGATCCCCTAGAACTGGAATTTTCAGATGGTGTGAGCTGCCATCTTGGTGCTGGGAACCAAACTTATAGTCCTTTTCAAGGGCAGCAAATGCTCTTGCTGAGTCCTCTCTTCAGCCTGTAAAGTGGGTCGTAATAGTCTGGGTGCAGCCCTGCCCACTGTCTATCATCCACCCAACATACGAGTCTAACAATTGTTTTGTGAAAAGTTGTAAGTATAAAAATGCATTGTGGGTGTAAAATAGGTACGCAGACTCACAGGTATCTATCACTGTGTTTATTTTCACATTAAGACATAATTAGGTACTAATAGCCTTGTCATGTTAAAAAAAGACACTTCAGCAAAAGTCTCTGTAGATTGTGAACAGATACATAAACACATGGATACATTATAAAGAGAAGCAGAAATTCTATGATGATGAATGTCTGGGTGTCCCACCAAGCTTTTCATTCGTGAAATGCTACCACGTACCGCTGCAGGTGCACAGATACGTTCCGGGTTGGGTAAACTCTTACGCCTGGATGAGGTGTCCGTTATGTTGAGATTAATTTACGTAATGAGATGTAAGAAGAGTTCTACAAAAGCCCCACATTGCTGTGTGGAGTGTGGAATGTTGTCTCAGTGCTTTATAGGAACAAACTAGTTGATAATTTCTGTTTTAATGTCAAGGTGACCATGCTCTTCTGTGTGTCAGAATCAACAACATAGCAGTGGCTGTTGGGAAGGAAGCTAAACTCTACCTGTTCCAAGCCCAGGAGTGGCTGAAGCTGCAGGGGAGCAGCCCCGGCTACAGCTGCAGTGAGCGCTTAGCCAGAGCTCAGCTGACAGGTGGGTACATGGTCTTCACTTTGGTCCTTCACTAGTTGTGGGGCTTCCCCTTCTAATGGTGAAGTATAGTACAGCATGGTACATATATGTATATGCTAAGATGTTTTGTGACTGCATACATGTAACTTCGATGATATTTTGGTTATCCTGTTTATAGCTGCATTTTCAAAAGCTAGCCTTTTCTTTATTCAAAGGATAGAATGCTTTTTCTCCTTTTATCACTCAAAAAGTTCTTATTCATTCAAATAATTTACAGAGGAGTCTATAAATTATTTATGCTATATTTTATGTATTTCATGCTAATAAATGACATCATTTTCCCCTGGTTGTAGTGTACAGTGAATAACATTGGTTGACTACATACTTCTTGCCAGCACTGCTGAAGATGTGTTATTTCACACAGCTCAGCCCAGTCATCTGTTTGTACACTCCTGAGACGTAGGCGTACCACATTACTTACAAATCTTAGGGGCTCTCCACAATGTCTCATAATTAGGATGCTAGCTACTGAGAGAGGGGGGAGAGAGAGGCTCTTAGAACTCAGGAATGAAGTACATTCCTGCCATTCTGCCTGATCCACCCTTGAAACTAGCTGCTTGTAGGAGACAAACTTAAAGCATCAGCACTTGTTTTTTCCACTGCTGTGGTAAGACACTGGCACCAAGGCAGCTTATAAAATTCGGGGCTAGGGTTCCAGAGGGCTAGAGTCTCTGGTGGCAGAATGAAAACACAGAGTTTAGCCAGGTGCTCACATCCCAATCCACAGGCTGGAGACAGAAAGCATGCTGGGATGACACAAGCCTTTTAAAACCTCAGAGAGCTCATAATCTTTGCAAACACTTCCATCAGCTGGGGACAAGGATTCCAAACCTATGAGCCTATGAGGGGCATTGTCCCTCAAAGCACCGCACATCCCTGAGGGAAGGCTAGCAGCCACCCTCATCAGCTGGGGACCAAGGATTCCAAACCTATGAGCCTATGAGGGGCATTGTTCTTCAAAGCACTGCGGCATACCTGAGGGAAGGCTAGCAGCCACCCTCTTCCCTAAACGTCGTCCACAGGCAGGACTCTGCTACCGTCTTCTCTTAGCCTAGGCCAGTAGAACGTTCCCATTGCCAACCCTCTGGCTGTCTGGAGACCTGAAAGGCAGGAGTCCAGAGCAGGGATGAAGACGGAGGCTCCTTTATCATTGTTGGCCCGTGGATGTTTGCTGCCTAGACACCCTCTCAGTCCTGAAGGATGATGCTCACAGCAGTGAGTCAGATCACTGTATGGAAGCGTACAGTCAGGGCTAGAGATGGCCCAGGAGCTAAGCCTTACTGCTCTTACCCAGGACCTGACTTGTCGGGTGGCTCACACCACCTTCTGTAAGTCCATCCCCAGGGATTTGACACCCTCTTCTGGCTCTGCAGTTTTCCTTCATCCCTCCCAACACCCCTCCCTCCCTCTCTCACACACATACTAAAATTAATAAACTTAAAACAATGTTCTATGAAATCTCAATTACAGTAAGTGTAGAATATTATTTACATGTATACAGTGAAATGGCAGTCTGGGGCATGGAATGTAGTGAAATGTATGTGTTGTGGGTGCCTGGGGTATGAGCAGTTCCAAGACTCTGGCGTGGCCAGCAGGACGGGGTCTGCCTGTTGACGTTCATCTGGCACCACAGAAACCTTTTCTTGTTCCAGTAAAAATTCATGAACAAGTTAAAAGCCTTGGGCTTTAGGACTGTACACTATGTGGTTCATATTGTATCCTATCCTGTGTCCATTTACAGATTACCATTTCCTAAAGTGCCAGATGTTCATGTTGTGTCATATCCTATATCCACCTTTCCTACAGGGCCAGATGTTCATGTTGTGTCATATCCTGTATCCATTTACAGAACACCCTTTCCTACAGGGCCAGAGTGCAGGCCCACTAAACTGGAAGTCACTGTAGAGACTCGAGACAACCTGTTCATAAATAGTTGGACTGTGTCTATTCACACACTCTGACAGGCTGTGGCTGGATAGTTACTTGAGTGTGGGTAGACGGTGGACTGCTCTTTGCCTTTGTTGTTGTTGCTGTGCATGCGTTTCCCTTCCCTGATCTCTCAAAGACAGGAGTATTTTAGGAATTATGAAGTGAAAGACAACAGGAGGGGCTGGAGAGGCAGCTCAGTGGTTAAGAGCACCCGCTCTTGCACAGGACCTGGGTTCAGTCTCCAGGCCCACATCTGGGCTCCAGGGGTCTGCAGTGCTTCCGGCATCTGAGGGTGCACACATAAATATAAAGGAGAAGAAGGAAGATAGCAGGAGACAGGGACTTTAGAGGAATGATTGTTAAAGTTAGGAGCCTAAAATAAAGTATTAAAAATGCTTACATATTACAAAGTTGTTATATATCTTTTACATATGTATTTTATATAAAACATTGTGTCCCAGTTTGCTTCTCTAGATAACAATAAAACATTGTTACTTAGAAGTAACCTGTGGAAGAAAGGGACATTTGAGCTTACAATGGTATCATCAAGAGAAGCCTGGGCAGGAACTAAAGCAGAGCCTGTGGAGGAATTCCGCTTACTGGCTTGCTCCCCACGGTTTGCAGCTCTTGCTTGTGGGAAGCACCACCCACAGTCGACTGAGCCCCTCTCATCAACCATCAATTAAGAAAATGCTCAACAGACTTGCCCACAGGCCAATCAGATGAGATAATTTCTTACCCTAGGCTCCGTCTTCCCAGGTGGCTCTGGCTTGAGCCAGGTTGACAGACCAGCTAGTGTGTGTATGTAACAATATAAAATAATACATAATACAGTAATATAAAAACTGATGAAATTAATAAGACATGTGTGCATATAATATATATGTATATAATATATATTATATACGGGCATACATGTTTAATTAATTTCCTCAGTTCTTTTTTTTTCTTCCAACAAAACCCTAACCATGAAATGTTTATTCTTTTGAATCACTAGTGGTTATATATTAACGTCTTGCTGCTCAGGCACCTCACTTTAGTGAGGAAAACACAGCCATTATGTCCTGACACTGTAATAATGCCACATACTTACTTTTGTGCCACATGAGTACATTTTCAGATTAGTAATCTGACTTTTAAAACATAACAATCTTAATAAGCTTGTTAATTTTATCCTGCCCTTATGTAAAGCCTTATTTCTGGCATACAGTGTGAAAATGATCAGTAATCTGAAATATCAAATCTCCTGAGACTGAGGTAAGAGTAACTGTGAGCACTGTGTGGTGCTGGGAACTGAGCCCAAGTCCTGTAGGAGCAGCAACTGTCTCACCATGCCCAGCACTCAAGAGAGATCTTTTTTGCTCTCTCTTTCTCTCTTTCCCTCTGTCTCTCTCCCCCTCTCCCTCTCTCTCTCCCCGTCTCTCCATCTCCCTCTCTCCATCTCTCTCTCTCTGTCCATATCTCTCTCTCCATCTTTCTCTTCCTCTCTCTCTTTCCCCCTCTTTCCATCTCTCTCCCTCTCTCCCTCTCTCTCCCTCTCTCTCTGTCCATATGTCTCTCTTCCTCTCTCCCCCCTCTCTCCCCCCCCCACCCCAGTGTCACAGGAGCTGCTCCCTAAGCTTTGCTCCCAGCTCAGGCTGTGTTTAATGCTAGAAACTACTTTGTCCATTTTAGTTCAGAACAAACACACAAGACATTTAAAAACTGAAAATTTCTCTTAAAAACTACACGATGCCAAATAATTTGTTGTCAGATTAAGTAGCTAAGATATTAAATAGAGAATAATTTGCTGCCTTTTATATCTCACATATGTGATTCTTTTTGTGTATACCGTATACTTTAAAAATCATTTTAGGCATTAGTATTTTACCGTGAGCATTCTGGTTAACAGCATTCATTTCTTTTTATAATAATTGAAGAATTAGCCGTTCAACCCTTCTTTGGTGATTCACATTTTGTTAATATTTGAGATACTAATTACACCCTCATAGAACATGCATGCTTTGCTGTAGTTTTTTGTCTCAAAAACAGTAACACAGTATTGTCAAGAGGCTTGCTGCAAAAAGACTGTGAGACCGGAAGCAAACTGGTGTCATTAGGAAGCACCGCTGTGTTTCCATTGGATGTGAGTCCATACATACAGTTTACATGGAGGCATCCAAAGCTGTGCCATGGTCAAATACACCGGCACAGTTTCTGTATTGTGGCGTCGTGGGGAACTCTAAATGCTAAAACAGCATCTCACCGGGACTTTCTGCCTGGACTCCAGGGTGAGGTAACAAGAGATCTTATGAAATCTTATACCCGGGCAGCCTCGTTTGAGCCGTTTCATTGATGGGAAACACTGCTAAGAGTCCTCAGGTGCTGGACAGGAGCCAAACTCTAGCCACATGTTTTTGGAATTTATATGTATTCTGAATATATGTATTCTGAATGTATGTATTTGAGTATATATATTCAATATATAATGTATATACATACACACACATATATAATATACATAGATACACACGTATATGTATGTATGTATGTATGTATGTATGTATATTTGGGACAGGAGAGAGGCAGGTTTTCTCTGTGTAGCCCTGACTCTCCTGGAACTATTTGTGTAGACCAGGCTAGCCTCAGCTCCGATATCTGCCTATCTCTGCCTCCAGAGTGCTAGGATTAAAGATGTGCACTACTACACTCAGCTTGGAATCTGTATATTTTAAAAAATAGTTAAAGTCAGATATCTTAACTTTGACCAAAACAAAAACAAAAAACAAAAACAAATGATGTAATAATCATCAACATCACTTGTTCAGTTTAAACAACAGTGAGTGAAATGTTCAGTTGTAAAGTACAAGTCCTCCATTTTGAACACCAACTAGATCTTGCATTTCCTTCATAATGACATCATCTGTGTATCCTCCACTTGGACTTCATAATTGTTGCGTAACATTTACTTTATATCTGTGTGGGTTTTATTTTGAACTGAACCGTATAACAATAGTCTGCAGGTATCGCTGAGAGTCTGCCTTCTGTATGGCATGCATATATTTATTTTTGAAGAGTAATGACATGCCAGTACATAACTGTAGTGATATTATTATACCCAAGGAAATGAATTATTTTATAAAGTCCTCTAAGGTTTAATCTATAGATGCAAATTTCCCAGTACCTCAAGAAATGTCTTATTTATTGAATAAGTTTTTATGTAGTTGAGAAAAAGCCCAAGTCTTTTGTTGTTGTTTCGAGACAGAGTCTGTATAGCACTGTACAGCACTGTATAGCTCTGTATAGCACTGTACAGCACTGTGCAGCACTGTATAGCGCTGTATAGCACTGTACAGCACTGTGCAGCGCTGTACAGCACTGTGCAGCACTGTATAGCGCTGTACAGCACTGTGCAGCACTGTGCAGCGCTGTACAGCACTGTACAGCACTGTGCAGCGCTGTATAGCACTGTACAGCACTGTATAGCGCTGTATAGCGCTGTACAGCACTGTGCAGCACTGTATAGCACTGTACAGCCCTGTACAGCACTGTGCAGCCCTGTATAGCACTGTGCAGCACTGTATAGCACTGTGCGGCCCTGTACAGCACTGT
>NW_022196915.1:102941044-102944766 GCF_008632895.1 Mastomys coucha
TGTGCAGCACTGTATAGCACTGTGCAGCACTGTATAGCACTGTGCAGCACTGTATAGCACTGTGCAGCCCTGTATAGCACTGTGCAGCACTGTATAGCACTGTATAGCCCTGTATAGCACTGTGCAGCACTGTATAGCACTGTGCAGCACTGTATAGCACTGTGCAGCACTGTATAGCACTGTATAGCACTGTGCAGCACTGTATAGCACCGTGCAGCACTGTATAGCACTGTACAGCCCTGTGCAGCACTGTGCAGCACTGTATAGCACTGTATAGCACTGTGCAGCACTGTATAGCACTGTATAGCACTGTGCAGCACTGTATAGCACTGTGCAGCACTGTATAGCACTGTACAGCACTGTGCAGCACTGTATAGCACTGTGCAGCACTGTGCAGCACTGTATAGCACTGTACAGCACTGTGCAGCACTGTATAGCACTGTGCAGCACTGTATAGCACTGTACAGCACTGCATAGCACTGTGCAGCACTGTATAGCACTGTACAGCACTGTATAGCACTGTGCAGCACTGTATAGCACTGTGCAGCACTGTATAGCACTGTACAGCACTGTATAGCACTGTGCAGCACTGTGCAGCACTGTATAGCACTGTATAGCACTGTGCAGCACTGTGCAGCACTGTATAGCACTGTACAGCACTGTGCAGCACTGTACAGCACTGTATAGCACTGTGCAGCACTGTATAGCACTGTACAGCACTGTATAGCACTGTGCAGCACTGTATAGCACTGTACAGCACTGTGCAGCACTGTATAGCACTGTATAGCACTGTACAGCACTGTGCAGCACCGTATAGCACTGTACAGCACTGTGCAGCACTGTATAGCACTGTTTAGCACTGTATAGCATTGGCTGTCCTGGAACTTACTCTACAGACTAGGCTAGCCTTCAGACAGGTTAGCTTTAGGGACTGCCTCCGAGTCCTTAAAGGCATGCACCACCACATCCAGCTAAAACTGTCTCTTCTTAAACATTGACGTGCTGTGAGAGTAATCTAGAATTAGAGACTGGACTTACCCTTTTGTTTTGAAAACCTTTTCCTCCTGATCCTGGGATTGGCCCTAGAGCCCTGGACATACTAATTGAATACCTTACCAAGCTACAGCCTCAGCTCTGTTTTTAAGGGTGTGTGTGTGTCCTGGTGTGTGTGTGTGTGTGTGTGTGTCCTGGTGTGGGTTTGAGGCTACACAAGGACAGCAGGTTCCCTGCAGTCAATTTCCCCCATAAATGCCTGGAGTGAGGATGGCACCAGCAAGCCCTGGTGGCCCACCTCTCTCTCATACACGGTACTGGAGTTGCAGGCGCACACAGCCGAGCGCAGGCTGCACACATTGGAACTTTGGTCTCCAAGCACCCTTGCCTGCTGAGCCGGTCCTCTGTTTCACCTTTGTTTTAAGACTGGGTCTCACTGACTTGCTGGGGAGGGAGGGCCATCAGGTGTGCTGAACTGATTCTGTAGCTGAGTAAGCTTGTGGTTCTCCATCAGCCCCTCAGCAGGTGAGATAAAGGCCCGACTTGTTAAAGAGCACTTGATACAGAAGCGGGCACCGTTCAAGGGATGTTCATGTACTTCCTCAAGCTAGTCATATCAGGTGTCTCTGTTTTTATCAAAAAGATACAGAAAAATGATTTACTTGTTGACTTGCACAACTAAGTGTTGTTCTTATTCAGGTCTTTGTTATGCTCCTAAGAGCATGCTACTGCATTTTAGGGATAAATGGTTCCTCAGTTATTTGTGTGGGTTTTCTTTATTTGGTACACACACTTGTCTTAGGGTAACTGTTGCTGTGAGGAAAGGGGATTTGTTTGTTTGTTTTTTGTTTTTTTGGTTTAGACCTCTTAATCACTATTCATCATTGAAGGAAGTCAGGACAGGAACTCAAACAGGGCAGAAACCTGGGGAGGCAGGAGCTGATGCAGAGGCCACAGAGGAGTTCATCTCATGGTTTGCTCAGCCTGCTTTCCTGTGAAGCTCAGGCCAGGGATGGGACCACCCACAATGGGTAATTAAGAAAATACAGTCAGATTTTTCTTGGGTGGGGGGAGGTGACAGGGTCTCTTTGTGTAGCCCTGGCTGTTCTGGAACTCACTCTGTAGACCAGGCTGGCCTCGAACTCAGAAATCTGCCTGCCTCTGCCTCCCAAGCGCTGGGATTAAAGGCGTGCCGTGCGCTACCACTGCCCTTGTCCTACAGCCAGATCTTATAGAGGTATTTTCTCTGTTGAAATTCCCTCCTCTCAGATAATTCTAGGTGTGTCAGGTTGACATAAAGCCAGCCAGCACACCACTGCAGCCAGGTTCCAGTATAGAGCTCTCTGTACAGCATCCTGGCTTTCCTGCTGTGTCATGTACGCCATGTGTGGATCTGAGCCAGCCATGTGTGAGTCTGAGCCAGTATTGCGGTCACTCTTTTCTGTCAGTCACAGTTCCTTTAAAAAGACAGACCCATGAGAAGAAGTCTTTTTATAAGTGATCAGGATGTAAGTATTTTCTTAAGACTCCATCTTCTATTTAAATTAAGGAAGTACTTCTGAAACCGTGATTGCAGCTGCTGCATGATTAAAGGTTAAAAATCATTATTTGGTATGTATTTTGCCACATAAAATAATTTTTAAATATTAATAAACCACTGGAAACTTAGTAAAAAGTTTTAATAAAAAATAAAAATGTTTTGGTAAAACTTTGAGTTTTATTAAAAACTCAATTTCAATGAAACCATTTCTCTTGTGATATGTTATTGATACTTTTATAGTGATCTTACTGCTTAAAATGATCATTTTTGTCTGCTTTATAATCTCTATGCTTTATCCTAATATTTAAAAAAAAAGGAAAAGATTTAAAACTCCAGTGGATTGTGAGTGAACCCTGGAGCCGACCTCTGAGCAAGGCTCTTCCATTTCTCTCTAAGTGACAGTGAACCAGACCGAGCACAATGTCACAGTGTCCCAGCTGCCCGCTCCCCAGACGTGGCGTGTGTTCTATGCAGACAAGTACACCTGCAGGGATGACACGGAGAGCCCCCAGCTGGAAGACATCCCCTTTGAAATGGTGCTCCTCAACCCGGATGCCGAAGGAAACCCGCTGGATCATTTTAGCGCCAGAGAGTCTGGTAAGAAGTAGACTCAAACAAACCCTGGGTCAGAGCGGGGCCTGTGCACGGGTACTATCATGTTACCTCTTACAAAGCAGCTGAAGTTTAAGAAGCAAATATAAAGACAGAAAATAAAAAAATTGTAAACTATTAGCAGGCAGTGTATATATACAAGGTAATCATATGTTTTTAGTGCCCTTTATACAGTTTCAATCTTATTTTAGGATATTTTGGCATTATTTTTATAAGCAAAAATGTGAATGAATTGACCGATTAGTGTTGAGGTATAGACTAACTACTTGGTAGGAATCTCCCTCACAGTAGCTCTGACCAGGTCCAGACCTTGCTTGGGTCTCACGTGTTTTCTGCAGTCAGATTTACTTCCACAAGGCATCCTTAGAGGTGTAGGTCACTGTGCCTTGCCTTGCTGAGGTGCATTCTAGCCACACAGAAGTGATTGACATGAACATGCTGCTCATGCTCTAAGATGTCAGGTAAGTGCTGGAGCAAGTGTCGGTGTGGGCCATCCATCTGTCAGGTGTGGGCAAGCATCTGTGTGGGCCATCCATCTGTCAGGTGTGGGCAAGCATCTGTGTGGGCCATCCATCTG
>NW_022196915.1:102944869-102958940 GCF_008632895.1 Mastomys coucha
GTGTGGGCCATCCATCTGTCAGGTGTGGGCAAGCATCTGTGTGGGCCATCCATCTGTCAGGTGAGGGCTAGGGCTTACTCCTTGAGGAATCACTGGCTGTTTGACAAAGTCAACAAAGAAACGCCATTGGATCTTGTTAGCCACAGCACATGAGACTTGATTGTCAGGGTCAGTGTGTGAGATTCCCTCAGCTAGGGAAACAGATGGAAGAACGGGCCACCGTGGGGTGCATAGGGTTGAGCCTTTCTCAGAAGTTTAGAATGACTGTGGGATACTAAATGTCTTAAGGAAGTTTTAAACTTGGAAGGAAGGGCCAGCCAGACTGGCTTAGGTTATGTTGACTAATGGCACCTCAGGCTGGAGACTTACTAGAGGTTAGTCCGCCGTGTTTTGTCCTTTCGCGTGGTGCCAGTGTTCCGAGTACTGTAAGAGGGACAGACAGGGAGGTGGGGGTTTAGACTTGATGGTCCTCGTGTGGCTTGAAAAACAAGTCTCCTTATTTCCTGTGACATTTGTTTACTGGAAAGGAATGTCCTGCTCTCTGAGTCCCTTGTCCCGACTCCTAGTTCAGTCCTTCTTTTCCTCATCCCTCATTTGGCATCTGAACTTGGACGCTACAGCATGAAGCAACCCCGGTTGCTGAGTTGGGACCTCCAAATGCCCTGGGTCTCCCTGAACTATTCCCACACTGCCAGTGGCTCCTAGCATGCCTCCTAGTGGAAGGCAAAGGCAGGCCGATTTCTGTGGGTTCAAGGCCAGCTAGAGCAATATAGTGAGACCATGTCTGGAAAAACAAACAAATAAATACAATAAAATAAAAAATAAATTCACATTTCCCTGCTGAGACTCAGGCTTCTTTTGGGCTATAAGCCAGACACTGAATCAGAGTTCTGCACTTGCTTCTAATGTTAGAAGGCTGTATTTTACTTCCTGTGAGGGATATGCTGGTTTTGTGGTACAAATCTTAAGAGGGTCCTTCCTATTGTATAGCATTTGTTTCCAGAGGAGCGTCTCTACTTGAGATGCTTGAGGGCGGGAGGACTGTGCTCTGAGGCGGGAGTCAGGCTGGACAGTCAGTGCCGGATCCGCCTCCCTCCCTCAGCGAGGCTAAGGCACTGCAGCTGTTCTGAGCACTCCCCACTCAGTCTCATGAAAGAAGCTTTAAGGCTTGCTTATAATCTACACGTTTTTGTAAGTGTTCACTACACGCTCATCCAAGAGTCTTCTTTAATGTGGACCAACTTAGTTACCCACCTGTTGTAAAATTAGATTAGAATTCCGGTGCGAACAACACAAATTACTTTTCTTGTGACTGCTAGAGGGAGAGCAAAAGTAAAATTCACAGCTAAAGAGACAGACATGGCTTAGCAATGATCCATTTAAAAGGGAAAACAGTACTACCGCCCAGCGCGGGCAGCCAGTGTTGGTATTCTAGGTGTAATATGGACGGTCTCCGGTCAGGCTTCCGCATCCAAGAGGTCGTTACGAAGTTTGAGTCATGTTTTTTTAATATATTAGTCCAATCATATTTTTCTCTCTTTTCTTTGTAATCTTAGTTAGCCTTTTCTGGGAGATATATTTACCATTGAATGATGTCCCTTTGTCCTTAGTTATTTTGATTCCTTAGTAAATTGTCACAGTTTTCTTTTCATAGGCGGTCTGTTATATAATGAGTACTAAACCCTGATCCTGTCTTTTACAAAGAATTTCAAATAAATAACTTTCAATAGATGCTTTGTGGAATTAATACGAAGAGGGAACAATTAGAAACAAAGATGAAGACAAGAGAGGTGTCAGGACTTTTGCTGACCCACAGCTGCTAACATTGGAAGCATTTGCACCCCCTGCCTTCTTCCAGTACTGTAATTAGCTCAGGGTCACGGTGCCACTGTTCTACACGCAGCCTCTCTCCTGCCAGCTACCCCCAGCTACCCCAGCTATCTCAGCTACTCCAGCTAACTCAGCTATCCCGCTACTCCAGCTACCTCAGCTACTCCAGCAACCCTGCTACCTCAGCTACCCCAGCTAACTCAGCTACTCCTGCTAACTCAGCTATCCTGCTACCCCAGTTAACCCAGCTACCTCGCTACTCCAGCTAACCCAGTTACCTCAGCTACTTCAGCTAACTCAGCTACCTCAGCTACTCCAGCTACCTCAGCTCCCTCAGCTACTCCAGCTACCTCAGCTCCCTCAGCTACTCCAGCTAACCCAATTACCCCAGCTACTCCAGCTAACTTAGCTACCTTAGCTACTCCAGCTAACCCAGCTACTCCGCTACCTCTGCTACTCCAGCTAACCCAGCTACTCCGCTACCTCTGCTACTCCAGCTAACCCAGCTATCCCACTACCCCAGCTAACCCAGCTACTCCAGCTAACCCAGCTATCCTGCTACCCCAGCTAACCCAGCTTCTTCACTGTACTGAAACCATGGCGCTCATCCCTTATGTGGTAGAGCAGGAGAGACACCCAGTGGTAGAACTTCTTGCTGATTTTGGTTCTCTGTCTGGTGGCCCCAACATGAGGAGTTTAATCTATTGGTTTGCCATTTTTCCTGGGATATCTGTCTCCTGGTTTGCTTTTCCAAAATGACTTATTGGATAATAAAAGTATTTTCTTCATTAATTGGCATTTACTCAAATGGGAAGCTGGAGCAGTCTCAGGATTCTCATCGGAATGGGAGCAAATGCGGCTCCGCCCACAGACCCAGTAGAGAGCTCTGTGCATTCACCCCATATTGCACCCTGGTGTTTGGTAGAGTACAACAGCCCGGTTCTCAGGGACTCCTGTGAATTCACTACAGCTCCATGTCAGCGAGCCCACAGCCATGGTACAGCCAGCCACAGATGAACAGTATCGGGTGAAAATCGGGCAGTATTCTCTAAAGAGTAGAGTGTAATAGCAGCTTACACAGCATTTATGTTGTATTGGGTGTTGAAGATAATCTACCGTTGATTTGGAGTTGTATAGCAGGATATGCATTGGATTTTATACATAAATACCATGCATTTTGTTTAAAGGAGTTCTGATGTCTAAGGGGTTCCTGGGACCCGTCTCCCTTGCATTGAAAAGAAAGACTAAGTTAATTAATCCCTTAAACTCGAAACTATGAAATTCCCAGGCTTCTGACTTGAAGTTTATTAGAATTTTATTTTATTTTTTTATTTTTTTATTTTTTGAAATTTCACAGATGAAAACTCAAGTCTCAGTCTGCTTATCGTGAGGTCATGTGGGCACTTCAGGAGACCAGTGGCAGAGGGCACATCATGGCGCCTTGTGTAGTGTAGCGCCTGCTTTCTTACTGAGTACTTACCTGTGCTAGCCAGTCTCCTTCACTCATAGTCTCTGCTCACTCAGAGACTGTGTGTGACTCTGGCCTGGTCCAAGGTTAGTGCCTTCTAGCCTCAGCTCTCATGCTCACCTTTCACGTTTAGCCATTTGAGTTCTAACGGACAATATGGTTCATCTAACTTTTCTTGGCCACTTAGACTGGTGGTTAATTGTTTGTTGTCAAAGTTCTTTGCCAAAATGGAATTCAAGGTAACTGAACGTGCCAAAACTCTGACCCCCACACGTTAAGTTACATGAGACTCACACCTTAGGGCTTTCCAAAGCAGCCTTCGTGGCTTTACCGTTCGGTTTCTGATTCCGTGGTCTGAATCAGACCCAGGAGTTTCCATCACAAGTTATCTGGTTGTGTTGTTGCTCAGGGACCACACTTGGAGAGGCATGGTCAAGGCTAAACTACTGGTGACATAGATGTTGCTGACATTCTCAGGACACACATGCTTAGCAAGGTGTCTGACTGAACATGGAAGCCACAGCTGGCTGCTCTCTCGAGCACTTCTGAGTTTACAGTGAGTCCTCATCCTGCCTTGAGGGACTTTGTAGTTTCACAAATTGACTTTACCTAGGTTATTTTAAGTGTCTTCTTATAGGTAAAACTTGGACCCAAGGCGTGAGTGGAGGTGTGTGCGTGTTAGTAGTTCCCATCTCTCTTCCTTACAAGAGCAAATGTGTTCAAGCACTAGAAGTGGATGAGAAGCAGATGGAAAGCCAGCCGCTTGTCAGGTTCCTGTTTTACTGAAGCCAGTCCCCTTTCTTCTCTTCCAGGGCTCCACGAGTTCTTTTTCCTCCTCGTCCTTGTGTACTTTGTGACTGCGTGCATCTATGCACAGTCACTGTGGCAGGCTATGAAGAAGGGAGGGCCCATGCACACCATCTTAAAGGTCCTTACCACTGCACTGCTGCTGCAAGCTGCCTCAGCCTTAGCAAACTACATCCACTTCTCCAGGTAAGCCAGCCCAGTGCTCATCACGCAGCTAACTCATCCTAATTAGGCCACAATAGTATGCTTCTTTGACTATGAGCATTTTTTCACATTGGTAATTTACACCAATGTTCTCCTTCAATTACTCAGGTACTCCAGAGATGGAATCGGGGTACCTCTCATGGGCAGTCTGGCAGAAGGTATGTTTCTGAGTATGTTTTCAAAGATAGGTTTACCATCTTGTTTTTCTTCTTAAAAGAAAAAATGAATCAAACAAATGAACAAAGAAAAAAAAACCTTTATTTTCAGCTAGTGTTGTAGCTCAGTAGTAGAGTACTTGACTAGCATTGAATGAGGACCTGGGTTTGATCTCCAGCAGTGTAAAGTATGATGATGGTGATGATGGTGATGGTAATGATTGTGATGAGGATAGTGGTGATAATGAAATTAATATTTTTGCTGTGGTATAGTTTTTCTGCTTGAGTTTATCCAGAACTAAGCTTAACTGAAATAAGACTGTAGATTTAGTTCTCAGGTCATGTTTTGCCACACCCACTCCAGTGGAGCTGAGGGACCCCGACTGGGTCGACCCAAGGCAGTGTCTGATCTTATTAATGGCTAGTGTGTATGGCTTCCTTCTTCATTGTTTATTACCCACACACTCCCCCAGTTTGTCCTCAATAAAGAAAGAGCAGGGAGGCTTTGGTAATCCCCAGTTTGCAGGGTTGGTACTCAGAGAGCCTCGACGCATTCCAGAGCTCAGTCAGCTTGTGAGCTTCGGATCCCAGCTTTCCAGTCGCATTGCATAGGCTCTTCTCTGTTGTAGGTCTCTTTTCTCTTAGACTGACTTTCTCGGTTTCTGACCTAAGGCTAGTGCACGGATAATTAAGCTGACCTCACATCTCTATTCTTATATTTATAAGAGAAATTCTTAGTAAGTAATTTTTAAAATTGCTTAAAGGTCTTATAATCGTGACATTTTAAAAAGAACTTGAGAGTGAAATCAGGTCTTGTGCTCTTCTTTATACTCAGAAACTAAGGTTTGGGCTCCGGAGCCATGCTAGATCACCTGTCCTGTCTTCCCGCAGCTCCGGAGCCATGCTAGATCACCTGTCCCATCTTCCCGCGGCTCCAGAGCCATGCTAGATCACCTGTCCATCTTCCCGCGGCTCCGGAGCCATGCTAGATCACCTGTCCGTCTTCCCGTGGCTCCGGAGCCATGCTAGATCACCTGTCCCATCTTCCCGTGGCTCCAGAGCCATGCTAGATCACCTGTCCCATCTTCCCGCGGCTCCGGAGCCATGCTAGATCACCTGTCCTGTCTTCCCGCGGTTCTGGAGCCATGCTAGATCACCTGTCCCATCTTCCCGTGGCTCCAGAGCCATGCTAGATCACCTGTCCATCTTCCCGCGGCTCCGGAGCCATGCTAAATCACCTGTCCTGTCTTCCCGCGGTTCTGGAGCCATGCTAAATCACCTGTCCGTCTTCCCGTGGCTCCAGAGCCATGCTAGATCACCTGTCCCATCTTCCCGCGGCTCCGGAGCCATGCTAGATCACCTGTCCCGTCTTCCCGCGGCTCCAGAGCCATGCTAGATCACCTGTCCCATCTTCCCGCGGCTCCAGAGCCATGCTAGATCACCTGTCCCGTCTTCCCGCGGTTCTGGAGCCATGCTAGATCACCTGTCCCATCTTCCCGCGGCTCCTGAGCCATGCTAGATCACCTGTCCGTCTTTCCGCGGCTCCAGAGCCATGCTAGATCACCTGTCCCATCTTCCTGCGGTTCCAGAGCCATGCTAGATCACCTGTCCCGTCTTGGCACGGTCCCTGGAGTCTCGCCGTGCTGTAGCAGGCGGTCTCTCCACAGCACTCATTCATCTTCCGCAGACTCCTTCAGCTAGATCTCATCATCCATGTTCACTAAGGAACTGGAGGAGCCTTTGTTAGCTTGTGGCATGAACAGGAGGTAGTTGTCCTTAGTGAATACTGTCTATGGGTATTCAGTGGGATCATGGCTAAAGCAGCCCAGAGTTGCAGAGATGACTTAGGCAGCTGGGGAAACTGGCATCTGAGGAGGCAGGGCACACGACCCAGACCTTAGCAGAGACTTCAAAACCAAGGGTCGGTGAGGATTTAGTGAGGAGGTGTCGGGTGCCTGACTGTGTTCCCATCAGGTCTGGGAATGGAAGCGCTTTTGTCTGCAGCAAGGGCTCTACCTGAGCTACATCCCTTGGCACTGGAGAGTGGGGTGTGCTTGGTGACTGTCCTTGAGCTCACTGAGTGTGGTAGGCTGCCCTCAATCCTACACTCCTAACCCTGTGACTGTGAGCCTAAGCTGGCTCTCCGCAGTAGCTATTGTTCTCATGCAGTAGCTGATGCTGCCAAGGATTGCTAATTCTTCCAGCACACAGTCGGCTGCTTAAGTGGTTACACCAAGAAAGCAGAGTTGTGTGATCTGTGTCTTTTGTCTATGACTATTATCTATATTTATATCTAATGCACATTTATGAACTATAAATGTATTTATAGGTAGAATAGCAGCTGCAGTGAGCACGGCTTTCCCATCAGTATGGCAGTCTACCACTATAACCCGGAGTAGAAGGAAGGACCCAGAACGTGAGGGGATTTCCCCCATATTTGTGTTGGCTACTTAAAGCTCATACAGGAATTCCTTCAGCCCGTGTCTTCGTGTTGTTAACTGACTATATTTGTGAAATGTTTAATGAAATTAATTGGCATCAACTTAAACATTTGTGGTGAAAGAAAAATGTGCTTGATCTGACAGTCTGTGTAATTCAAGTGTAGTAAGAACTTATTATGTGCATTCGCCCTCATACGTACATCAGCATACATTCATACACTTGCCCTGAGGAGACAGCAGACATCAGTTTGCCCCTGATAGACAGAACACCAACAACACAGGAAAATAATTCCATCCAAGTCTGGGTTGGTGAACCAGTGACTAGTTAGGATAGCCTGGGGTATTACAAGCAGCTATGCCACTGAGGAAAATGCCCCACTCCCAACAACTGTTGACCATACAGAGGACGGCGCAGGTAGTGTGAGCCTCCTCTCACCGCCACGATAGGGTACAGAGGACGGCGTGAGTAGTGTGAGCCTCCTCTCACCCGCCATGATGGGGTACAGAGGACGGCGCGGGTAGTGTGAGCCTCCTCTCACCGCCACGATGGGAAGGTAGTGGACTTAGTCTAGTGCAAGTCTCCTGTGGATAGCCAGAACTGCCGAGAGTTCTGGGAGGCAGGGCAAGGCCTGCGTTGTGTCCAGAAAAGAGTGTGCATGTGCAGTGCCCTTTCATGTAGATGACAGAGCAGGAGGACGTCCGTCCAGATACATGTGACGTGTGCAAATTGTGATGTGCAACTCAAAAACAAACATTATACTCCAGCAATTTTCCTCTCTGTACCAGGAATCTCTCTTACTCCAAAGCAGTGAAAGTATAAAGTGTGTAGGTGGCGGTTTATTAAACTGTGACTTAACAGACACTATGATGGAAAAGCAGTAGCTTCATTGTAAGCAAGCTTATGTTTTAAGGTAAATATTTGTTTGTTTCTGTGTGTTGTACTCTGCACACAGGTGGCTTGTCAGATTCTTTTATGGTTGAGCTCTCCTGCAGTGCACGTGCCGGCCACCTGGTGGCACATGGCGCCAGTTCATGCAGCTCTTCCTCTGTCACTAGGTTTCTGTCATATGTCGTGATGGCTGTGAAATTTCAGTTTTACACAGTACTACCCCCTACTACAGCTTATCCAGCAAACCTCATTAGCAACCACAAAAAGGATACTGATATTTCTACATTGCAAAAATTATATTTAAAGTTTATTTTTGTCAAAGTTGTACATAGCAATAAGAATTTTAAACAGAAGGAAAATACAGCTTTAAGGTTGGACATATATATATATATATGTGATATATATTATGTAGCCATGTATCTACATTTTTAAGTGATAACATTGACCTTATTTTAGTTATTTTTGTAACTAATTACAAATTTTATGCCAAGTAATTAATGTTTTAGAATTATTACACAATAATCCTTTCGGAGGCAGAGGCAGGTGGATTTCTGAGTTTGAGGCTAGCCTGGTTTATAGAGTGAGTTCCAGGACAGCCAGGACTACACAGAGAAACCCTGTCTTGAAAAGTCAAAAAAAAAAAAAGAACCAAAAAACAAAACAAAATAATCTTATTTAACTTACTTATTTTATCTTGTGCTTTAAAAAACTATCTTTCTTTTGTTTAAAAAGGGCTATTCTCATCTCAATGAAAAATGTCCCAAGTTCTGTGAATCATGGCACTTTCTTGACTTTGCTTTTCATTTCCCTTTAGTTTTTGACATTGCCTCCCAAATTCAGATGCTGTACCTGCTTCTGAGCCTGTGCATGGGCTGGACCATAGTCCGAATGAAGAAGCCGCAAAGCAGGCCACTCCAGTGGGACTCCACCCCTGCGTCCACCGGCATTGCAGTGTTCATTGTCATCACACAGGTGAGCCGATGCTCAGCTTCTACTGCCAGCACCCAAGTGTGTGCCGCAGGGCGTCACCTGGGCCCGGAGGAACTTGGAGGTATGGACGTTAAACTGCAGGTGTACTAATCCCCTAGCCTGGGCGCTGGCAGGCGTACGTCGCAGGGTTCGCAGTGCACACCTACTGCTTCCTAAAGTCATTCCCTACTTTTCCTGTTTTCCTAAATCTTCTTTAGAAAGATGTTAGCATTTCTCAGTGTGGAGAGACAGCCTAACAGTAAGGAGCACTGGCTGCTTCACCAGAGGACGCAGGTTCAATTCCCAGCACCGCATGCTGGCCCCAGCCACCTGAACTCCAGTCCCAGAGGATCAGACACCTTTTTCTGACCTCAGCAGGCAATAAACCACATGTATGGTATAAAATAAATTTAAAAGCAACATAAAAATTTTTAACAATCATGTACATTCTCATTTCTTCAAGCACAGCTCTCCTAAAAGTTGTAAGTAAGCAAGTTACATTAAGACAAATATGCAGAGAATCCTAAACATTTGTCATCATGTCATGGAAGTTTAGTTCATTGTCTCAAATAACTAACTGGTAGTTACCCTGAGGGGCTGAAGCTGTGTCACACATATCTGCTCTCCTCAGCGACGGCAGGCAAACCATGCTGATGACACAGGCCATCTGTGAGTACATAACCACATACATGTCTGCTCGTGCAGTCACAGTAGCTTTTGTCTATGTAGAACAGTGCAAATGTGCAAACTGATGCAGAGCATGGCACTTCTTTGCTGAAATATTCAAGGTTAGAAGTGTAGTTAAAAAACCAAATAGGTAAAGCTTAATCTTAGAGAGGAATAGTGCTTTTAGTAATAGCACTGTGTGTGTGTGTGTGTGTGTGTGTGTGTGTGTTGTGGGTTTGGGAGAGGCATGAGTATATGAGCAAGGGTATATGAACGTGTGTGTTTGTGTGTGCTCGTTTGTGTGTATAAGATCATAGGCAGCTTTTGTTATTTTGGATTGTGGATATAGAACTTGCTCCTTACTCCTATTGACAGTTAATGGTTGCTAGAGCAGGGGTTGTTACTTGATTCGGTGATGTAGCCATTGACAGGCTGTCGTCCATGGTCTCCTAGCCATGTAAGCAACCCTGATTAATGCCTACCCTCCCCAATAGGAAAGCCATACAGGTGTGGTGAGGAGCACTGGAGAGAAGGGGTTCAGTGGGAGAGAGTTAGACAGTGTGCTCTGGGGAGGAGGGCGAGAGGCTGTGATACCCCCTGAAGGCCAAAGAACTGGATTCTTGTTGTTTTAAGATGAGGCTAATATAGACCGGGCTGGCCTGAAATTCGCAGAGATCTGCCTGCACCTTCCCATTGCTGGGATAAAGTACATGAGTCACCATACCCAGCCAAAGAATTGATTTACTGAATTTTATTTACCAAAGGTATTTGGAAGTGACTAAAGACTCAGTTTTGAATACTAAGTTTACATAGAAAACCTTAAAGTATATTTGATGGTAAAAAAAAAGATTAAGTGAGCCAGGCGTGGTGGCGCACGCCTTTAATCCCAGCACTTGGGAGGCAGAGGCAGGCAGATTTCTGAGTTCGAGGCCAGCCTGGTCTACAGAGTGAGTTCCAGGACAGCCAGGGCTATACAGAGAAACCCTGTCTTGAAAAAGAAAAAAAAAAAAAGATTAAGTGATTTAAGTAGTTGGTGTTTAGTAGGGACAGAGGGAACATGGGCAGCAATACATGCAACAGCATAAAGAAAACGTGCTCCACTTTGTACTGTCACAGTAAGAAGATGGGGTATGTCCTGTGCCTCAGGGCTCATGCAATATAAAACATGTGGTTTAGGCTGACGAGATGGCTTGTCATGCAAACAGAACGTCCTGAGTTCAGTCCCCACATAAAGACAGAAGGAAGGAGCCCGCAAAGTTGTCCTCTGGCCTCTACATGCATGGTGTGGCACATCCTTGTGCATGCATACAAACTAACACTCATGGTAAAATAAAATGTAAATAAATAGACAAAAGTGTGTTTGCCTAGGGCAGTTACCAGGAGAAATGAAGTTTAGCATCAACAGCTCTGACTTGATACATTATGTTAGAGAAGATTCTGGGACGTTTGCAAGTGGTCTGAAGTTGAACATGGTGAGTCGTGCCCCTATTGCCAGATCTCAGGAGGTAGAGGTGAAAGATGGCTGAATGTTTGAGGCCAGCTTGGTCTTCCGAATGAGGCCTAGGGTAGGCAGGGATACATATCAAGACTCTTGAAAAACCAAGCGGGTTAGCCTTGAGATGGTAACGTGGGCTTAGAGGAAAGTGTCCGCATCTATTCTTAGAGAAGATGGACCTGTCCTGTTTCACTGTTTGACTCTGTTCCTTAGGATTGTGAGAACAAGGAACAGGAGTGCACTGTTAGAGCCTTTACAGTCAGGCAGGCGTTTGCATCCCTCAGAGTGTTAGCTAACGTAAAGGGGGGTGCTTACCAAAGAGGTGAAAACACTGTTGATTGTAAATAGGCTTGTTTTTTATCTCATTATTATTATTATTCACAGAGCATTTTGCTACTTTGGGAGCAGTTTGAAGACACTGGTCACCACAGCTCACATTCGCACCACAGCTTAGCCGGGGTCTTGCTGATCATCTTACGAATTTGCCTAGCGCTGTCGCTGGGCTGTGGGCTCTATCAGATCATCGTGATGGAGAGGAGCACACTCAAGAGAGAGTTCTACATCACGTTTGCCAAAGTACGAGCCTGGCAGGCCCTGCTTGCTTCTGCTTTCTGTGTGCCGAGCACTGTGTGAAGCCCCTTGTCCCTTAGCTAACCCTGATGACCTGCGTGAGGTGGCTATGAAGCCGCTTTACAGAGCCTGCGGAAGTGTTCTCATGCAGTGTTGGCTGGAACTGTGTTCTCATGCAGTGTTGGCTGGAACTGTGTTCTCATGCAGTGTTGGCTGCCCGCCCTCATCATGCCTTTTCCTTAGCAGTAGTGACTTTCATTTTTTGTTGTGGGATTTTAAAAAAGTGTTTGTCACCAGCCATCAACTGTGTGAGCTGTTACTCTTGGAGTTCCAGTGTTCTGTGACAAGCATGAGGAGGCATCTTTCCGGTTAAGAGGGTGTGCAGCCCAGGGTTGGCACACGTGCTGCGTGGGTGTCCACATGGCGCTGCGGGTGGATCGGATTCTCTCAAGTGCTGTAGAGTCAGGCAGAGTGTCTGAGTTTCTCTTAGTTCTCACCGCTTCCTCAGAGCGGGTGCCACCAGCCCCAGTGGCTCTGTGCTAGGGAGGTGAGTGCGTGCCTTCCTACTGCATTCCCTCTTTTCTATGAGTAGGAACAACACACTGAACACTTGTCTTTCATAGTCCTCAATCTTGAAAGTGCCTCAAGCTTTATAAACTTGTTTCACGTTTAATTTTGGAGAGATACATTGCCACACTCCATGGCAGCATAGAGGAAGGAACCAGAAAGCACAGTGTGAAACCTCCCTTTCTTCTCGCCCTTTCTTGCCTGTTTCTCCTTTGCAAAGCCTTTCAAACATGTGACCCGTGAGCCAGCTCGGATAGCTTTACTGAATTTATTTCGTATGGACATGTAAACATGGCTTTGTGATTTTCTTTTTGCAAAAATAGTATCCGTTTATAACAGATTTGCAAATGTAGTGTAAATACTCTAAAAATTGATAATTTGGTTATGGAAAAGAAGAGTTAATGTCAGAGCAAAAATAAATTTCTACATTTTACTTCAAGTTTACTCTGAGGTGCAGTTGGGGTTAGTCAGGACCTAAGAGAGAGCATTACGATTTTTATTCTATACATATATGTGTTTTGCCTTTGTGTATGTATATGTATATGTATGCATGCACACACACACACACACACACACCACGTCAGATCCCCTGGAACTAGAATTAAGGAAGTTGTGAGCTGCCGTATGGGTGCTGGGAACTAAATATGGGTCTTCTGTAAGAACAGCAAACCCTCTTACCCACTGACCATCTGTCCTCCCGAGGCCCTAAGTATATTAGTAACAGGATCTCTGTAGCCCAGGCTACCCTCTGCAGTGGGCCTGCTCTAAGCCTGCTCTAGAAGGCTGCGGTGTGTGCCACCGTGACCTGTGGTGTGTGGGGTTTGTCTTTAATCTGGTGCCTTCTAAGGGACATGGTTCTTACTTTGTTTGTTTCTTCCAGGGCTGCATCCTGTGGTTCTTATGCCAGCCAGCACTCGCATGCATTGCTGTCGCTTTTAATGACTACCAAAGAGATAAGGTCAGTCATTGTCGGCAGGAAAGTGGCCGTGAGTGTTTAAAACACAGTTCAAGTAGGAGATACCTACTTAGCCATTCAGAAGTTTCTTGAGTTCTTTAAAATTCTTTAAAAAATATTAACATTGTTAAATTAGAAGTTATAAACACTGAAAAAAAGCTTAATAATTAGTTTGTAAGCAAAATGTTAGAAGTTTTTTGTTGGTCTGTTAGCTTTTGAAACAGTATCAGACTATATAGCCCTGGGCCTCAAATGTAGTACAGTTGATCCTCCTGCCTCTGCCTTTCAAGTGTTAGGATTACAAGCACATGCTACCACACCCAGTCTAGAAATAGCTTTTATGAGTCATAGCAATTTCAGAATTATGTTTTATGAATGAAATTAGAGGCTGTGTAATGGATTTTATAAAAAATGGTTGTAACAGCCAAGACAGAGAAGTCCTGTTGCTTTATCAGACTGCCGAGTAGAGGCGGCGGCTGGCTCATAGGTAATGCCTGCCTGCCTTCAGTGCACAGTGGCAGCGTGGCTGGCTCATAGATAATGCCTGCCTGCCTTCAGTGCACAGTGGCAGCGTGGCTGGCTCATAGGTAATGCCTGCCTGCCTTCAGTGCACAGTGGCAGCGTGGCTGGCTCATAGGTAATGCCTGCCTGCCTTCAGCGCACAGAGTGGCAGCGTGGCTGGCTCATAGGTAATACCTGCCTGCCTTCAGCAGACGGGAAGTGGCAGCGTGGCCTACAGAAGTAGAGTCGGCATTGTCTACATAGGAGCATGCTTTGCTGCTAGTCTGTATTAGCCAAATGCCTGATTTTTCTTGTTATCAAAACTGTCTGTAATGTGCACATCCATGGGAGACAAGGTACTTCTCTGTCTTACTTTGCTTGGCATCTGCAAATTAAGCATCAAAGGGATTTTACCCTTGAACAGTCAAAAGTTTAACTGTGAAATATGTTTCATGAATTGAACCTGTGGTGAAAGGCGCAGGAGGATAGGCTGGGTGCACATCCCAGAATGGATTCGTGGTACGCGAAAGGCGCAGGAGGGTAGGCTGGGTGCA
>NW_022196915.1:102959470-102996958 GCF_008632895.1 Mastomys coucha
TGGATTCGTGGTACGCGAAAGGCGCAGGAGGGTAGGCTGGGTGCACATCTCAGAATGGATTCGTGGTACGCGAAAGGCGCAGGAGGGTAGGCTGGGTGCACATCTCAGAATGGATTTGTGGTACGCGAAAGGCGCAGGAGGGTAGGCTGGGTGCACATCCCAGAATGGATTCGTGGTACGCGAAAGGCGCAGGAGGGTAGGCTGGGTGCACATCCCAGAATGGATTCGTGGTAGGCTAAAGGCGCCCCTGCCGCTTTGCAGGAGTGACGCAGTCCTTTGCTTTCTTCCAGGTTGTTACCGTGGGTGTCATCCTTTGCCAGGCCCTGTCCATGGTCATTCTGTACAGACTTTTCCTGTCCCACAGTCTTTACTGGGAGGTCTCGTCTCTCTCCTCAGTAACACTGCCACTGGCCATCTCTTCTGCACACAAAGGGCGCCCTCACTTCTGATGCTTGAGTTTTGTGAGAAAACAAACGAATGGAGAAGTGCAGTACACTCCAGCGCAACGTCGTCCTGTCGTGCCCTGCAGTGAAGGCTCAGCAGTGGCAGCAGAGTGTCTTATTTATAGAACCGAATGTCAGCTGTGTCAGCGCAAACGAAGGCATGCTCTGGAGTGGACTCAAACCCTGAACTTCTAGAAAGAACGTCACTTCAAGGCGACTGAAGCAGTTTCCATGTGGAAATAAATGTGAAAAAGACTGCTTAAATTACATGTGGATCAGGTGGTCACACTTGCGATGCCTCATCCGTAGCAAACTCAGGCCTGATAGTCTCACAGTATTCACCTAGACAATACGTACCTGTGCGTGTCCGGCTAGCCCAGTTATGAAGTCAGTGCGATGTGCTGATTTTGAAACTACTTCTTTTTATCCTTTGAAGAACATACATTTCAAATTACAATTTAAAGGACTTGAAAGTGAAATTACTTCAGGAAATAAATAGAAAATATGTTAACAGTTAAATGAATTAGCTGTTGTTTATTCATGGGTGGGGTTAGTCTGCAATTTCTTCTTGTATTGTTGGCCCTGCTTCAAGTTTTATCTTGATTGGGAAAGGATTTTGGATAATGTGTGGAAAATCATGGATACGTTACATTGGTTGGAAGAACAGAGGGCTTAAGTCTAAAGACATGGGTAAGGGACAAGCAGGTTTTTGTGTTTAAAAAGAAAGAAGGAAAAAGTAGTATGTGGTATGGCACTGCAATTTTAATCCTGAGATAATTCACTTCTCTTATGCTGAATCCCCAATCATAATTAAGCTGTAGACACAGATTAAATTAACAGAAGCATTTCACATGAATGTTGGTTTCAGTCATCAACTACCCATGAATTCCTGCCCAAGGATACTTAATCAGGATTAAATTTTCTATGAATAATTGAAAAACAAAATACTCACTGGATTTGTTATAATCCATGTTGGCACTGGATTGTAAGTAGTTGCCATCTTGAATCCTTTGTAATGAAGCCGTGTGTGTGTGTGTGTGTGTGTGTGTGTGTGTGGCTCCTGACTGAAGCACCACTCTATAGCTGTCAGTAGCTGCTGTGTGTGTGTGTGTGTGTGTGTGTGTGTGGTTCCTGACTGAAGCACCACTCTATAGCTGTCAGTAGCTGCTGTGTGTTGGAATTTGTGAAGTCGTTTGGACCTTTTTGTCTACTTTTAGCTAATTTTAGATATTTTTATCTGCTTACCATATTTTTAAGCAGGAAACAGTGCAATGACCTGGTAATTGAGTTTTTAATGGAAGGGTTCAGGTAATGTTGCAGAATGGAAAAGGTCTATGGCTTTGCCTTTATTTTTTCCTTGGCTATAGTTTCATTGAAAATGAAATTATCCTGCTTCATTTTAAGACAGAATGTGTTTACAGTCAGCAAAATGGCAAAGTAATACAGTCCAGCACATAATTAAAACATTTCTATAGGTTACTGTATGTTTTGTTCAAGTACACATCAGTTAAGCAAAATCTACACAAAGAAACCCTATCTTGTAAAACAAAACAAACAAATGAACACAGTAGTGAAACTTTTTCATAAAGCCTGTTGGCTGGAAGCCGTGAGAAGGGAGCGGGGGAGCTCTGTGTCTTACACAGAGCAGAGAACAGACAGCATGGGACGCAGACCTCCGCCCTGCCATCTGCAGCACTTCAACAGCGGTATGCTCATTTGTAATATATTCGATTGCTAATCGTATGTACTTTACTGTTAAGAGATACTACTAAGTCAAGAAAAATAGTTGTTAACGAAATGCTCAGAACTATCCTCTCCTAACAGATCCAAGAAGAGAGGGATTTCATGCTGTGATATCTGTTCTCTTCTTACTAGACATTACATCCCATCTGAAAATGCCTTTGAAGTTTTCCCTTTAAAAAAAAAAGTCTGGACACCCCCATCCTGTGAAGAAGCACTTGTTTTTTCTTTAATAGTAAGATGTTTGATTTTATTGGCATGTATACTAATGTGAATGACATTTTAGCCTCAGTGTGACTGAACTGACCAATCATTGACTGGATGAGGAGAAACGAATGTTCCTCTGAAGCTCACACGACCTTTTTATTTTAACTTTACTTTCATGAATTTTTGAACATTTTATTGGGTGCATATGTTTTAATGTGTGTGCATGTCCGTGTGTGCAGGTGTCTGTGGAGGCCTGAGAGATGGCATCTAAGGTAGCAGAGAACCTCCAGCCGTGCTAAGATCCCAGCCCTCTGCGAGCAGCAAGCTCGCATTCACAGCGCTGAGTCAACCCCCGCTGTGGCTTTCTAAAGAGAATGATTGAATGTTTGTAGTTAGGCTTGGCTGACGAGTTCATTTATTGGACCTGCAACTGTGCTAAAATCTGAAATGAGTGTCAATAGCTATGAAAACTTAGTCCACTTCAGCACTCACCTACTTCCAGCCAGCCAGGGTTAGTCAGTCCAGGCAGAAGAGCTTGCTTTCAGAACCATTCCTGATTTTAAGTCAAGGAAGCCACATCTGATGAAAATAGAATACACACGCGTATGATGTCAACTCTTGTGAGGCTGGACCCTGACAGGAACAGAGCACGGGCCCTGCTCTGACATGTTTCCCGTAGGAGACATTCTCTTTGACTGCAGTTATGTCAGGCATGCTTAGACCTCATGTCTGTGCTGTCATAGAGGACTTTGGTTTTGATCTGAGGTGATAAGATTGTTACAAGCAGCAAACAGTTGGGGATGAAGAGATTCTGTCTCCTTTAAAACCAACATGGGCTCATGAACTGAGACCAAACTCATCTACTTTTCCTGTGAAGTTGGGAGACCAACCCGGGTGCCCTGCAGCTTCCTCCTGAGGTCCTCTGAATGTCCTTCCTGCTTCCACACCTGGAGCTGTCTTCATGCATCCATGGGCATGGTGCATGGCATACTCTACAGTCTAGGAGACCCGAAGGTATGGGAGGAAGCTGGTCTGCCCCAGAAGCCAAACAGTCCCAGAAGGAAAAGAGGATGGCGGCCTACAGGAACCCGGAGTGTTAAATCATGCAGCAAGTTGAGTTGGGTTTGGGTTGCTTTTAATAAATTTAGAATTATTTCAAAATAATGTGTGTGCGCGCATGCGTGTGTATGTGCGCGTGCACATGTGTGTGTGTGCGTGCATGTGTGTGTGCATGCATGTGTGTGTATTTGTGTGTGTGCATGCATGCGTGTGTGTGCATGCGTGTATGTGTGTGCATGCATGTGTATGTACCTGTGTGTATGTATATGCATGCGTGCCTGCGTGTGTGTGTGTGTGTGTGTGTGTGCACATGCGGGTGTGTTGTGTGCGTACGTGTGTGCATGTGTGTGCATGTGTGTGTCCATGCATGTGTATTTGTGTGCATGCATGCGTGTGTGCGTGCATGTGTGTGTGCATGCATGCGTGTGTGTGCATGTGTGTATGTGTGTGTGCATGCATGTGTATGTACCTGTGTGTATGTATGTGCATGCGTGCCTGCATGTGTGTGTGTGTGTGTGTGTGTGTGTGTGTATTTTATTGTTCCCCACTGGAAAGAGTTCATCTGTAGAGCATTTCACTGGCATGCAGGTAGCTTTAGGTTCACCCCCAGTATCGTACAGAGATGGCTTTCCTGGGTGACCCAACTGCGTACTGACACATGGTTTGATCTTCCGTAACCCTGTTGTCTTCAGTTTTCCTCCCCAGGCCCAGTGGCCCTGTCTTCTATTGTTTCTCCTGTCAGAGTATAAACTGTAAGAGAGTTTCTCCATTGTCATCATTGTCCCTGGAGCATTCCTTCGTGCACACTAGACGCTCAGATGCATATTTTTGTGTGTTTGTTGTTTTTATGGTTTTGAGAGAGAATCTTGTCCTGTAACTCGGGCTGGGCTCATTGTGTGCCCTAAACTGGTCTGGAAATCATGGCAGTTCTGCCTCAGCCCATACCTGGCTGTCAAATACAGTTTTGAGTCTAGTGAGATGGTGAAAGTGCTTTGACACACAAGACTGACAACCTGAGTTTGACCCTAAGAACCTGCCTAGAGGTGGATCCAACATGTTGTCCCGGGACGTCCACATGTATACCATGGCACCTGATCTACACACATGTACACAACACAAAACAATAATAAAAGTATATTTTGTGTGTGAGTGAATGAGTAAGAGAAATTCTAAGAAAAGAAGTACTTGGAGGCACCACATTGTCTAGGGCACACTGTTCATTCAGCCTCCCGAGTGCCTGTCTGTCCTTTGCCCACTTACATGGAACTTGCAAGCGTAGAAGACCTTTAGTCAGATGTGATAAGAGTCTTCCAGTTGCTACAGACAGCTCCCCTCCCATGTAATGCTATGAGGACCAAATAAAAGTAGCTGATAGAAAACAGGAAACTAAAAATAATAACACGTCTTAGCAGCTCGGGCTCATTTAGAGTTGTGAAAACATTCCCCTGCCTCCTCACACACTCAATTTCACTCAGGGTAACACATAACATGCCCTTCCTGTAGGCAAGGACAGATTAAAGTTGGAAACTGTCTTTAGCAGTCTCAGACATGTGAAAACACCATTTTCTTTACTAGGTAGTATATGCATTTTGCACAAAAATTGGAAAGAACTTTAAAGGGGGTTGAGGCTTAACATGGGAGGGATCCCTCCCTCATTTTCCATTTATGAGTACTGGTTTATTATCTGGAATTTGTCTTATTTATGTTTCTAGAAATGGATCCATTCGTGGATAAACATACATATGTATTAGAAGTGAGTTGTAACACATCACACACCTTTATGCAGCTAGTAACATGTTCTTTAGCCTTGCATGTAATGCACTCCACTGTGTGGGTCTGCTTTCATTTTTACTGACTTGAACACTGTTGCTTTCCAGTCTTTGGCTATTATTAATCAGACTAAGATAAAGGCTGTGGAGTCAAGATGTGCTTATTCCTCCCTCCTTCCAGGGCACTCCCCCGTCCCCTCACCACTTCCTAAATCTACATTCTTAGAACTTCCTGAGTGATTACATAGTGTCTGATTTCTGATGGGTCCTGACAGTCACACTAGTAAGATGACTCACAATGGGCATTGTCTCCACCAGAAAGGCCAGCTGTCAGATTAGAGGTGCAAGGTCAGACAGAATTGAAAGAGGGGCAAAGCTTTTTATTAGCTTTGGTTTTAGTGGGTTTTATTAGTAGTAAGTTTGTTCTTTCATAATTTCAGACATATCCACGGTGTATCTTGGTCTCTCCACCCTGTTCTGTTTTCTTTTCACCTTAACCACCCTCTCCCCTCTTCCCCCACTTCCCATTTGCTAGTTTCATTTCTGTTAAGTATCCTGTAGGTTGAGCTATCTATATGGTCCTGGATTTTGAAATAACCGCCATGGCCTGATGGGCTCAGAGGTAGACATATAGTTGGGTAAGTAGGTACGTCACTGGAAAACTGCTCTGAGTTTGTGGTTCCTATGCCAATGTCCTGCTTAGAAAATAATTCTTCACAGCTTCCATCTTCATCCTGCAGCCCTTAGACTCTTCCATCTCTTCTGTACTGTTTCTTTCCTGGGCCTAATGTCTGTCAGTGGCTGGTCTTGTCTAGGCTCTGCTGCCCTTTATTCTCAGCATCGTGTGCAGCCATGGCTCTTTGCACTTATCTCTGTTCCCTGCAAGGAGAAAGGTCCCTCCTCTCCCTCCCTCCCTTCCTCCCTCCCTTCCTCTCTCCCTCTCTCCCCCACCCCACCCCCATCTGTCTTAATTTAATTTAACTTAACTTTTTTTAATTATTCACTTTACATCCTGCTCTCTGCCCCCTCCCAGTCACCCCCTCCCACTGTTCCCCTCCCCCTCCCCTTCTCCTCTGGCCCCCAGACACTTCAAGTCTCTGCCAGGCTAGGAGCTTACTTTGCCACTGAGACCAGACAGGACAGTCCAGCTAGCAGAGCATATCCCATGGACAGGCAACAGTTTTTGCGATAACCCTGGCTCCAGTTGCTTGGGAGCCCACATGAAGGTAAAGCTGCCCTTCTACATGAGTGGGGAGGCCTAGGTCCAGGCATGGATGTTCATTCTCGAGAGCCCAGAGGATCCAGGTTAGTTGACTCTGTTGGTCTTCCCATGGAGTTTCTACCCCACTATGGCTGCAGTCCTTCCTCCTATTCAAGAAGGGTCTCTTTAAGGCTGAGGGTAGCCTCTGTGGTCTGTGCATGTATAGATATTTAGGGGTGCGCTTTCATGCTGTGTTGGCTCAGCTGAGCAGTCATTTTAGATTTCATCTCTCCAGTCCACCAAACCTTTCATGAAGCCAGTATTACCCTGGTACCAGGAGAAAGACAACAACGACAAATATAAACCAATCCCCTTTATAAACACAGATGCAAAAATTCTCAGTAAAGTACTTGCAAACAGAACTAAAAATCTCATCACGAGCCCAGCAGTGGTGGCACACACCTTTAATCCCAGCACTTGGGAGGCAGAGGCAGGCGGATTTCTGAGTTTGAGGCCAGCCTGGTCTACAGAGTGAGTTCCAGGACAGTCAGGGCTACACAGAGAAACCCTGTCTCAAAAAACCAAAAAAGAAAAAAAGAAAAAAAAATCACATCATGAAGATCATTCACCATGATCAAGTTGGTTGTTCTTTTCTAGAAGTGGGGATGGTTCAATGTATATATTTTTTTAACTTGTATTCAGTATAGTAACATTTTAGCTAGTGCAATTAGACATGAGAAGAATCTAGAAAAGGACACAAATAGGAAAGAAGAAATTCTTTTTGGCAGATTAGATATTTAAAACACAAAAGACACTAAAGATACACCCACATGCACACATGCACACCCACACACACACCCACACACAAGCACACACACGCACACGCACAGGTCCTAGCTCTGCTAAACACTTTCAACAACACAGCAAGATCCAAAGATACCTTGAAATAAACCTAGCCAAGGAATCCAAAGACCACTGTATTAAACTTGAATGTTGGAGATAAAAAGACCTCCAATGCCCATGGATTAGAAGAATTAATAGTGTGAAAACAGATACACTAACAAAAACAACTTTGGGGTAGAAGCATAGCAATCTACATAGAAGTATGCATAAAATCAGTGGAATTCTTAGGAAATTCCAGCAACGCCTTTTCTTTACGGAATTTTTTAAAATTCAAAATTCTTATGGAAGCATAAAAGAATCCAGATGGGCAAGAAGACTGATACTGGGAGAATCGCCGTCCCAATTTTAAGTTCCACTGTGGAGTCACTGACAACAGCATGGTGTGACAGAAACAGACATGTAGGTCAATGGGTCAGTGGAGACCCCAGAATCAATGTATGCAGCTGCAGCCACCGCTTTTTTTTTATGAAATGCAAACCAAAAATAAAACATTAAAGAAAAGATTGCATCTTCAACAAGTGGCAGTAGGAAAACTAGATATCGTCTTATAAAGGGATGGAGCGGAGTCCTTATAATTCATGCTGTACAGAAAGTCAATGTCAAACCGATGGAAGATCTTGATGACAGCCTGCGACCGAAACTGCTGTGGGGAGGGGCTGGGGGAGGAGGAAGAGCACACCGAGATCGAGGAACGCTTCAAGGCTGAGGCATCAGCAGGGGAGAAACCCCAGAAGGACGGCAGGAGACAGACAGACGGACAGTACCTCAGGAAACGCAAGACTGCGCACCACAGAAGGAAAAAGTCAACTGAGTGAGGAAACACCTTACGGGGAAGCTGTCTGTGTGGATTGATACCTGGCCTATAGGATCAACTCAAAATAACAAATCAAAAGGTGGAGTAAAGAACTGCAGAATTCTCCAGAAATATAAATGGCCAATAACTATCTTTTAAGGTATTCAATACCTTTAGCCACCAGAGGGGGAAATGTTTTATAACTATTGAGATTTCATTTCAGCTTTGTCAGAATGGTGGTCATTCAGAAAACAACAGGCTGGAGAGGGGGTGCTCAGCTGCCTGTAACTCCACCCCAGAGCATTCAACGCCTTGACTTGGGCACTGACACTCATGTACACGTACACATAACTTTAAATCATAAGAAAGTAGTTCTGGCGAGGATGGACCAAAGGCAGCCCTGATGCACCAGTAGTGGCAAATTATCCCACCGCCATGCAAATCCACATGAAGGTTCCTCTAAAAGCTATCAATAGAGCTACCATGTGACTCTGCCCCAAGTGACTTCAGTGAGCACATCGTGGAAATTCTTGAAAAGCTACTAAAGTGGCTCCATTTCCAACAGTTACAGAGCTAAACTACATGCTCAGCAACTGTAATGGATAAATATAGCTCATATACACAACAGAATCCTCATCCATAAATAGAATAAAGTTACTTGCTTTAAAAAAAAAAGTAGGTACCACCGGAGGTGATCATATTTCATGTTTTCTCTCATCCGTGGACCCTAGAGAAGTCACATGTGTACTAGTGACATGAAGTGAGACTGCTTGAGGGACTAACAGTAGAGGTGAGAAAAGGCTGGTCCTGTGTGTGGGAGGCAGTATGCTCAGAGCACTTGGATGAAAATGGACATGAAACGGTACAGTACCATCTACAGTGAAAAAGGTTAATGCTAAAACTAAAAACTTTTAAAACATCAAGTTGAGAGTTAACGAAAATTTCTTCCAAAATCCCCAATGGAGCAGAGAGAAAGAAACAATAAAGATAAGAATATGTGTTAGTGACCTTGGACACACACAAAAACAAAACAAAAACCAAACAAGCAAAAAAACACAACTACTGACTCAAAAAGCTGGTTCTTTGAAAAGAACAATAAAATATATAAACTTTTATCAAGATTCTCAGATTGGGGGTAAAACCAGGCAAACACAAAACACTGCTAATAAGAACAAAAGCTATGGCATTGCAGAATATCTATGGCGGGCTAAGGGATGAGGAGAGACATGGAAGAGCAAAGTAAGTGTCTATAACAAAGATAATAATGACAATTTAGGTGAAACATGTGATGCACTGTGAACTGTATACCAACCAAGATTGGCCCAAACCATAAAAGTGCTTCCCATACAAGCTGGACATCTGAGTTTAATCTTCAGAAGACAGAGAGGGGAGGGGGTGTGTGTGGGAGGGGGTAAGGGCTATGGTAGCTCAGGTGGGACATCTTAGCACTCTACAGTGACATGGGAAGCAGAGACAGGACCATTGCCTGATATTCCCTTCCAGGAGAAAACAGTTCTCTGTTCACCTCCACACACATGATGCGCACACTAATTCAAAGAGGAAACAGGAGGAGCCTGTGCGTTTACCCTGCTTTATAAACGGAAAGGCTGCCGTAGCTCGCTTGTGTCCTATAGATTGTTTCAGAAACTTGGTCTCCAGTGCAGAAGTGCTGGCTGAAGCCTAATGAGGGGTGATTGGCGGACTTTCTTGAGTGGACATCAGTTCATTTTTATAATGTCTTCAGTTCGGCTAACGATAACAGTCAATCCATCCTTTCTGGAGCTTTTTGGCCTTTTTTTCATGTGCTCATTTGCCCTTTGAACTCCTGCTGTACTTTTATGCAGCACCAAGGCCCTTGTCAGATGCCATCACCGTTACACTTGACTTTCCAGACCCTAGAACCGCAAGGTAAACGCTTTTCCTCATAAATTACCCACGTCATGGCATTCCATTTCAGCCAAAGAGGAAGGAGTCAGCTATCTGCCAGGGAGGCACAGCGCCTTGTGGGCGGAGTCAGTTATCTGCCCAGGAAGCACAGCGCCTTGTGGGCGGAGTCAGCTATCTGCCAGGGCAGCACAGCGCCTTGTGGGCGGAGTCAGCTATCTGCCCAGGAAGCACAGCGCCTTGTGGCTTTGCATTGCTGACTACTTGGGACTTTGTACTGCACCCGAGGAATGCTAATCTGGGACACTTTTTCTCCTCTATAACTAGTTCCTTGATGAAGATGGGAAATTGTCTCATCTTGCTCACAGGATATAAAACTGTGAAAATGATGCAGGGAGAAGAGTCAGAGCTCACACCCCAGGCACATCTGTCAAGAGTGCAAGGTTCACAGTGAGATGCCTCTTCTAACATCCAGACCACCAAATCCCACTGAAGAATAAAAAATGCCCCAAGAAGGCCTGTAACTATTTAAGAAAGTGAATTCTGCTTAAAGTACTAATGAAATGGGAGTGTAGCCTAGATGGTTTCAGTACAAATTGTATCAAATATCCAAGAAGAAACAATGATTCTACATAATATATTCCAGAAGAATAAGAGAGAGTAAGTTACAAAGGCAGTTCAGTGGCAAAGGGAGACGGTGAAATGGTTTTTCAGTGTACCTTTTCAAAACCATTGGGCATACACACCACATGGAAGGGAGCCTCTGCCCAGCCTCACCTCACACCCAAAAGGAAGCTGGACACCTAAAAGTAAGACAGGTTTCCAGAACATAAAGATGAAATCTTACGATTTGTCCTTTAGATGCTAAATGTACAAACTATAAAAACCAACAAACAAACATTCACGGGTAACTCTGTCAAAATTAAAAGTTTGCAATGTACAAAAGGTGCCACCAGCGGAGTGACCAGACAAGCGATTGTCTAGGGATAGCATTTGTAAATCATCCCGACAAAGACTCTAATGAGTGCTTCAGAGAGGACTCTTAAAATCCTATAGGGAGAACTCAACTCAATTCAAAAGTGAGCCAAAATCTTGAGCAAGCATTTCACCAAAGAGAATCTAAGCCGGCAAATCAGCACATGCAAAGATGTTGAGTGTAATTAGCTGTTGGGGAAATGCAAATTAAAGCCGTGGCGAAATACCACTGCACTGCACATCTTAGAATGGCCTAGATGACACACATCACCAAGTCCTGGAAAGGGTGTGGGGCAACCAGGAGTCTCCCAGGCTATGGGCAGTGCTGAAAAATAGTTCAGTTTGTTTGGAGATACAGCAGTGCTGAAGTATCTTACAGAGTCACGGTACCATGTGACTGAGCAGTCTGATTACTGCGCATCAGCCTAGACAAGGGGAAGTTTCCATTCACATTGAAAGCAGTGTGCAGCACCCGGAGCATCTTCCCACCCTCATAACACTCCAGAACAAGATACACAGACTTGGTGAAAGTCTGGCCTACCCAGGCAAACGAATAGAGTACTACTTGTAATGACAAACAAACATTGGTGGTGCTGAAGGCCTCTGCTGGCTGGAAGAAGCGGGTTTCACACTCTGTTGTTGGATTCCATGTACATGGTATTCCCACAGAGAACGCTGTAGGGTGGAGGGAAGGTGCGTAGCTGCAAGTAGAGAGACATTGGTTAAATGAGACTAAAGGAGTAACATTAAGGTGCTTTTGGGAACCTGTGGACGGGATCTAATCCCAATTGTAATAATGTGTACAAATGTTTAAATTAAAAGAGTGATATGCCAAGTAGATTTACTATCCTGTGAATTTCATTTTAAAATTTAATCATAAGGAAAAGGAATGTTTAATCCTGTCAGGTCTCTCGAGAATCTACTGTTTGGGCTTTTATCCTTTGTTATATTAAAAGACTGTATTAGGGCCCTTTTCAGTGGCTCTGATAAAACACCTTTATCAAGGGAACTTCTAGAACTTTTATTTGGGCTTGTTGGAGGAATGAGTCTGACATGGTGGGGAACCATGGCAACAAGCTGCAGGCGTGGCGGCTGGAGCAGGAAGCCGAGAGCTCACCCCCAAACCGTAAGGGCGAAGCTCACGGAAGCAGGCAAGGCTTTAAGCTCAGATCCTGCCTGCAGTGACAGACTTCCTCCAGGAAGGCCTTCACTTCCTATACCTTCCCCAAACAGCGCCACCAACTGGCCGCCAAGTGCTCAGACAGCGCCACCAACTGGCCGCCAAGCGCTCAGACAGCGCCACCAACTGGCCGCCAAGCGCTCAGACAGCGCCACCAACTGGCCGCCAAGCGCTCAGACAGAGCCTCGCTTAAACCACCACGGTGACAAATTGTGTCAGGAGATTCCTTTTGTTTGTTTATTTTTTTCACCACAAAGTTTCCTAGAATAACCTAAATAAAGTCTCTAGTTCAGTGAGAACTCCCATGCATACATAACGCTACAGCTGAGAGTGTTTCTTCATAACATCGGAGTCAAGTCAAGTCAGACCATCAGGTCTAACGCACAAAAGAAGTCGTGGGCTTGGCATCCAGTGAAGAGGAAAAGGAAGGGGAGCCACGGGGTTAGAATGTTAAGTATTTATCATGTATGTTAAGACACAGCTAGTTTTAGTGCAGTCAAAAATCAGACCTGTGCTATAAACGTTAATGTAGTGCAGACAAACCCTAAGACTTAATTTTTTTTTTAAAATCAGAAGTGTTCTGTTACAGGAACAATGATTTAGCAGGAACAAAGTTTCAAAGCATTTTTTGGAGGGGCTGGTTGTTTTTTGTTTTCGTTTTTGAGACAGAATCTTACTATGTAGCACTGGCTGGCCCAACAAGAGCTACTGTGGGGTGAGTAATAACAATTGGAAATGAAACTATTCCAATCCGACTATGCCTGGAGGAAGTCTTTTGAAAACCATATGTGTTTTTCTCATGTTTTTAAGCCAGTTGAAGTGCTGAGAGACGGCTCTGTAGTTAGGAGTCCCTGCTCTTTCTGAGGCCCTAAGTCCACCCCTCACCGTTCATGCCAAGCAGCAAAGTCTAACCCTAACCCCAGGAGACCTGACACCCTCAACTGGCCTCTGGTTGCTTACCCATACATGTAGCATACATTCACACAGATACATAGGAATAAAATTTTTTCAAAGTTATTATCTTTAAGTTTTTGCCTCCTGTATCACTTACTATTTTAGATCCATCGCCCCTAAATGCTTCAGCCTACGGCTAGCTAGCAGTAAAAGAAGTCAGAATCCTCAAAGACGTAATCAGAGGCCTTGAGATATACTAGAAGGAGCACAGCCTTTGCTGCAAGGCCGACCTGATTTCAAAATCTGGTTCTGCTAGTTTCTCTTGACCTTCCCCTGTGATCTCTCTAGCAACACGCAGGGGGTCTCACAGAATCCAGGGAGACCTGAGAAATGGGCTCTAATGTTACCAACTCCCAGCATGGCTGTAGCCATTTTGGATGGTGTTGACTACTTGGCTCTGTGCTCAGATATATAGGGCCTAAAGGGTGTACAGCATTGTCAGTGAACCCAAGGTTATTACTAATCTACCATTCATGGAGATAAAATTTAAATGGCCTGAGATGAAGTGTTTGTTTTAAATGATCATACATATGTGGTTAAAACAGAAGGTAGGCGTGGCTGGAAGGCGTTCAAGATTCTGTCTAACTCACACACGACTGAATTCCAACTTACTCCTACACAAAGTAAACTTTTACATCTCTTGCCTAGCCTGTGAGCTTTATAGATCGTTGAAAAGATTAGTGTTTAAGACTTACTCAGAAGCCAGTTTTTTAAAAAGTCCCCCCAGGGGCAAGGTAGAGGGAATAAAGTTGTTGGTTTGTTTAAAAAAAAAAAAAACATGAAAACTGTCTTCTTCTTGGGCACACTATGCCTGCTGTAATTCACATTTGTCATCAGGTTCGTGCACTGCGATCATCTTTATTTTATTCTCTAAAGGCGTGGTTTCGTGGGCATAAATGATACTCAATGGTTGTGAAAGTTTCCTCTTACCAAGCTTACAGTCCTGTGATACAGGTGTGAACTCTGTCTCTGACAGAGTCTCAGAAGTGCGGATTATAGAGTAGGTCATGAAGTTAGCCTGAGAACTGGAGAGGGAGCACATTCCTGCCAGAAAGAATTCAGGTTTTAAGGGCAGAGCAAGCATTGCAGATTATGACTTCCATTTAGATTTCGTTTTACTTTTTGAATATAAATGCCCTTCCCAAGAGACAGCAGCCCTCTGTCTGCTCTTCAGCCCCTAAGACGTCATCTCTCATCTCTCAAATCTGCCATTTTTCATGTTATCCAGTGAGCCGCTTCCTGGGACAGAAAAAAAGTCACTGCTTGCTACCAACCAGATGTTTTTCCCCAGGGTTCTGCTCTAAGCCAGTCAGGCATGATTTCCCGCCCTTTGTCTTCTCAGTGCTCTTCCTTGACTCGGTATCGCGCTGGTGTTTTGGTGTTTTCTGGTTCTTGATCGCGCCCCACCACCGACTCAAGCTTTCACTGAGTTTCAACAGCTGGGACATGTCTAAACTGCATTATCTCGAAACTGTTGGCTCCGGTGAGAACGAGAAAGGAGCCAAGTGACTAAAACAAAACATTTCAACCGGTTCCTATGGATACGCCCTGCCACGAGGAAGCGCGAGCTGGGCGGGGCTGACTCCTTCTGCCTCCCTCCGATGGCCTCTTCTGCAGGTCGCATTGCTCGAGCATTCTGTAGGGAGGGCCTCGAGAGAAGCAGAGAACCTGGTGACTGCAGTCACAGCACTAAAGGTGGTGCCTTTTCGCCTCTAAGCCCACTCTTCAGCAGGTTATTGTGTTTGAAGTGATTTACTACAATCTTTAGAGATAAAATATGATTATTGAACAAGGGTGACGCAAACCAAAGTGGGAAATGGTCTACTTCATGTAGCAGAGAAATCAGGAAATGACGAGTCTGCATTCCAATCAGGGGGACGTCTCAGGGCACACTGAAAAGGCTTCCTTTATTGCAGGTTGAACCTGCGCAGAGCCCGGCTCCAGCGATAACAACGAGGTGAGGTGGTGCTGCGTTCCTTTGCATCTGATTTTGGGGACCTCCGTGTGTCACTGTGACTTTCTTCCATGTATTCGGGTTTTAGTTTCAATATATTTGCTTTGAGTTTGGCTTTGTCTTAGTTAGAAAAAGCCGCAAGACACAAGTGTAAGCTTGCTGGATGTCCCTGAGTTCCTGGTGGCTGGGGCGGAGCCAGTCAGGGAGTAGGGTACCCTGGAGGGAAATCAGCGTCTACGTCATTTTAAAGGGGAGTGTTTTTAAATCTTCATACAGGGTGGATTTTCTTTTCCGGGTGGTTTCTATAGTTGGCCTTTTCTATTACCTCTTCCTGTATAATTTTTTTAATGAATTTTTGCCTGTAATATACATGGGAAATATATGTCCTACTTAGTCATCAGCTGCTCAGCTTTGCATGTAAAGAAGTGTAAAGTTTTTGTGTGGTCACCTATATGACTATGTCTTTAAGTGTTCTTCAGTACTTTAATATTTCAATTATATGTATATTTTACTCACTAATTCCAGGGTTTCATGTTTTCTTTTTACAATCCATTCTCAATCTTGATTGTAATTTACTTCGACATGAAACAATAGTTCTTATCCAGATGTGTTAGGATCACGTAAAGAAAAAATTGGTGCCTAGAATAATTGAGAATCTCTTGGGTGGGCTAGGGCCTTCATAGTTCTTAGACGTTTTACAGGTGATTTATGGCATAAAGCCAGAGGGAAGGACTGCTCTGTAGTCAGGAGGAATCGAACCTTTCCCCAAATTATTCCAAGTTACCTTGCACACTGCCTTTGAAGAGCATACGACATGAAAACATATGGTAAGATGAGAAGAATGGGGGCAGGGCGGAAACCTTAGACATGCCAACTCTCTAATTCCAATTTTATGTGATCATATTTTAAAAACGGTACTATTTAAAAAATAGGAAAGTCCACTCAAAGTTTAACAACACTTCAAATAAATAAATTTAAGAACTTTAGATAAAACCTTAAGAACACTCTGGGTGATAGAATATTTTAAACTTATTGGTTTGTTTTGTTTTGTATTTCGTTGTTTTGGTTTTCCGAGACAAGGTTTCTCTGTGTAGCCTGGAACTCACTCTGTAGAACAGGCTGACACAGGTCACAGAGTCTGCCTGCCTCTGCTGAGATTAAAGGTGTGCACCACTACCCACCTGGCTTATTGATATATGTATATGTATATATATACACATATACATGTACATACATATATACACACATATACATATATACACTTATATACATATGTACATATACACATACATATACACACATATACATATATATACATATATACGAATATATATACACATACATACACACATACACATATACATACACACACACATATATGTGTGTGTGTATATATATATATATATGTATGTATATATATATTTGTGTGTCTTTGTGTGGAGCAGGCCCAAGAGGCTGCTGAAGTCCTGGATCTAGAGTCTAGAGTTACAGGCAGTCATAACCCACCTGTCCAAGATGCTGAGAATGGACTCCCAGCTCCCACAAGAGCAGCATATGTGCTTGACCAGTAACCTGTCCCTCCAGTTTGTGGAAGGTAAATTGCAAATGTATTTTATCCTCCCATATATGTTCCAAACCCTTTGACAAGATCCCTCTATTACTCTTTAAGAGAAAATTAACTGCAGAAAGCATTAACTTTGAAACACTAAGGTAACTTGTAGTCAGCCGCCAGAGGGGCATGTGAGTCCTGGAAGTGTTTGCACAGTACTGATGTCCCGGGACTGTGTGCTCCCTGCCAGAGTGCTGGCCTCGATGAGAACCTCCAGACCCGGAAAGCTAGAGTCCCAGGCTTTCTGCTTGTGTTTGATAAATAAGCATTTATTTATTTTTTAAAAGATTAGTAACATATACGTCGATTTGCATTATAGCTGATCTTCAGTTTCCTAGAGTGTTGTTTTCACTGTAACATCTCTGAGGATAAAAAACAGTTTTGAGGTTGATGGAAAAAATGTACCCATGGATTTCAGCTCGTTATTTCTTTGGTAAGGTTTTATCTTGGCCTCCAGCCTTACCACTCCTGTTCGCAGAGGAATCAGGTTACCCTTGAAGGCAGCCAGACTTCCAAAGAGGCTCCTGAAGCCTAAAATAGCATCAGCCCTGTTCTTACATCTGTGCCTGCACTGTACTAGGTGGGCAGGGCCTTCACCATGATAGAAAAAAGTACCGCCAGTCAGATTATACAAAATGCGTCCCAAACACACTGGGCAGTAAGTGCATCCAATCATAAAGAAACATAGGTTCTTAGGAACTGTGAACACAGAATAAGGTATTACACTTGTCCAATATTATCCAGGGTTGAAAACGTTAGCATGTAGATCGTCCAGCACCATGCCGAGAACTAAGCTATGAGCGTAACGATGAATTAGTGGGGGAAGATTCCACGTCCTGACTTGCTTAGAACTCGCTTGGACTGTGGCGTTAAAGCTGGAGGACCAGCCTGAGGTCTAGAGACTGGATCTTAAAGGCAATGGACTCTGGAGTGGCGTCGAGTGGCGTCTCTGCCAAAGCCACTGCAATGTCTTTAGTAGATTCTTCTGCCCGAGATTTGACGGCACGGGACTTCCCCGACTAGCACGCCGTGAGGGCAATGTCTCTTTGTCTTAAATGTTTGTCTGTACCAGAGCAGACCATCGCTAATGTTCCTATTAAATATACTTTTCTCAAAGCGTTATTTTTTAAAAAGAAAATTCTCTTTACACTTCATTACATCTTTCAGTTGCATATCCATCTTAGCGTTTGATGAGTCTGCCTTTTTTAGCCCTTTGCAAACATATGACCCCCATTTCCCTAAAAGGCTGTTGAGCTTGGCCTCAACAAGCTGTGCTGTAAGAAAGACCTGGAGAATGCTCCACCAGAGACCATACGCGGCATTAGTGCGGCCCTCTCTTGCCATAGTGTTTTTGAGAGAGAGAGAGAGAGAGAGAGAGAGAGAGAGAGAGAGAGAGAGAGAGAGAGAGAGAGAGAGAGAAAGAAAGGGAGAGAGAGAGAGAGAGAGAGAGAGAAAGGGAGAGAGAGGGAGAGGGAGAGGAAGAGGGAGGGGGGGAGAGAAGGAGGGAGAGAAAGAGAGACAGGGACAGACAGAGGCAGAGACAGAGAGAGAGAAAGTTTTAAATAAAATTATAGAGCTCAAAACAAAAGCTTTCTTTGCATTTTCAAAACCCCCAAGGACTGTAAATTATACTTATATTTAAAATAGAGTCACAAAGATTATGTAGTTTTAGTGTAAAGATGGGCAAATGGAAGAGGATTGTTGCTTACAAAGTCGATTACTTAACAGCAAAATTTCTGAGACAATCCAATGGGGAGAGTGTTTGCAACAAATAACACTGGAATAGTGGGAAGAACGCATGGACAGATAAGAAACTTTGACATCAACCTCATGAAACATTCAAAATATTACCATGAGAGAAATGACAGGCATCAGATATGAAAGCTAAGACGGCCAAGCTTCTCAAAAGAAGGTTATGACATTTCAATAGGGAAAATAAAAATTCCAGATGTGGAAATCACAAGGCATCAGAAAAGATTTAAAATAGGTCTCACCGTAATGAAAACTCTCTGCTCTAAGTCAGGTGACAAAGATACACACGAAGGCACACACTGGTAGGTGGTATTTTAATACATAGAGCCATAAAAGAAGTTTAACTGGACTAGATAAATACATTCTACAAATAAATTAGAAAAAAGAAAACCCTACAACCCAGTTTTCAAAAGGAAGCGAAAATCTTGAATCGTTACTTCACGAAAAATGAGAAAATGAGACATTGGAAAGGAAAAAGTTGGGAAAGGGGGAGCTGGAGAAGGGAAATGGAGGACATGCGGATAAAATACTTTTATTCATTATGAAATCTTCAAACAAAAAAATTTGTTTAAAACATTTTAGAAAAGAAGCTGAGAGATAGTACTTTTCAAATGGCAAAAATACAGAGGAGCTGTAACTCTCATAGATTGTTGTCTACAATGTAAAATGACACAGACTCTTTAGGAAAGTTATTGGCACTTAAAAATGTAATTTAATTTAATTTATTATTATTTTATTTATTTACATTCCAGTTGTTGGCCCCCAGTCCCTCTCCCACAATTCCTCATCACTTCCCCCTTGCCTCAAGAGAGTGCTCCCCCCTCACCACCAGGCCTCCCCTTCCCTGGGGCCTGAAGTCTCTCAGGATTGAGCCCATCCTCTCCCAGTGAGGCCAGACCAGACAGAACTCTGCTATACCTGGCCCTGCCAGATTGTGGGGGATGATATCAAAAGAGGCAAGGACAATGTCACAGTCTGTTTGCTGCCACCACCGTTGTAATGGAAAGCCCTGGATGATTTAAGAAGAAAATTGCTCCGAGGGCCGGGAATGCTGGGTGAGGCAGCCCCACCTGCCGCTGGCCTTTTCTGTGAAGCCAGCATCACAGAGCAGGTGTGCTTGCAAAACTGGAGCAATGAGAGCAAGCAGGCACTGCCTGGAGTTGTGGCGCAGTCGGTCGGTAGTCTGCTTGCCTAGCGTGCATGAAGCCCCGGGTTCAACTCTCAGCGCTGCATGAAACTGGGAGTGGTGCTGCATGCTGCAACCCCTGCACGAAGAAGGTAGAGGCGAGAGGATCTGACGGGTGTGGTAGCCTCAGTGGCAAAGCTAGTTCAAGCTAGCCTAGGCTGTAGGAGAACCAGAAAAAGAGAGAGAGGGGAGGGGAGAGGAAGGAGAAGGAGAAAAAGAATAAAGGAAAAAAGAAAAGAACAGAAAAAGCAAGCGAAAGAAAAGTGGCCAGCTCCATTCCCATGAGAAAAGCACTCTTCCATTCATGAGCAATTTCTACATGGCCCCACAGTAGGCGACCAAGTGTCAACCTGACTTTTATACCCACCTCACCAGTGCCTCAGCTCTCAGCCAATGTCCTGTCCTTTTTGCTGTGAAACTTTCTCTCTGCTTCCATTCTGAGCGCCAAGGGGCCTTGGACTTGCCCCTGTATGCTCCTGATTGGTGGCTCCTGGGAGCTCCCTGGCGTCTGGGTTAGTTGAGACTGCTGGTCTTCCTCTGGGGTCGCTCTCTCCTTCAGCTTCTTCAGTCCTTCCCCTCATCCAACCATAGACATCCCTGACTTCAGTCCAACGGTTGGGTATGTGTATCTGCTTCTGTCTCAGTCGGCTGTTGGTAGGGCCTCTCAGAGAACAGCCATGCCAGGCTCCTGTTTGTAAGCATACCATAGCATAAGTAATAGTGTCAGGCCTTGGTGCTCCCCCGTGAGGTGAATCCCAAGTTGGACCAGTCACTGGGCCACTTGGGACCTTCAGTCTCTTTTCCATTTTTGTCTCTGAAGTTCTTTCAGACAGGAACAATTCTGGGTCAGAAACCTTGACTGTGGAATGGCAACCCGATCCCTCCACTTTATGCCCTGTCTATCTACTGGAGGTGGGGGCTCCCTCTCCCCAGTGTTGGGCATTTTGGCTAAGATGACCCCACTGAGTCCTGAGAGTCTCACCTCCTGGTATCCAGTACTTTCTAGAGGGTCCCCCCTCCTTCCCCCAGGATGCTTATTTCCATTCATTTTCCTGACCCTCTGGGCTTCTCTCCTGCTCCCCATACTTGATCCTGTTCCCCCTTTCCCAGCACTTTCTTATAGGGTTGAGCATGCATTGATCTTAAGACCTAGAAATTCCTCTCCTGTGTTCTCACATAAATGGGACTGGAAGAAACAGACATCCATGCAAACATTTGCTGGAACAAATGCTTATGGCTGCTTTATTCTCAATAGTCAAAGCCTGGGAAGAACCCAAGTTCCCATACATAGGAGCCTTAATAACCAAACTGTAGTACATACATAAACATAATGAGCACTGACAAGGAGAGAGTGAGGCAGCAACGTGGATGAGTTGCAAGAGCTTGTTAAGCAGAAAAGTCTATGTTTTCATGTGAAAAAACTTTCCCTCCGGGCGGTGGTGGCGCACGCCTTTAATCCCAGCACTTGGGAGGCAGAGGCAGGCAGATTTCTGAGTTCGAGGCCAGCCTGGTCTACAGAGTGAGTTCCAGAACAGCCAGGGATACACAGAGAAACCCTGTCTCGAAAAACCAAAAATAAATAGAGAGAGAGAGAGAGAGAGAGAGAGAGAGAGAGAGAGAGACCTGCCCGTGGTCACATGAAACCGTAGACCCAGCAAAGCTAAGCTAGCACAATATCATGTGGACAGTGAGAACTGCTTATGAGGAGACACAAGGGAACTCTGGGAACTCTGGGCTGCTGGAAACACTCCCGACTGGGAGTTGGTTATGTGGATTTGCACACTCATCAAAATCGGTCAAATTGTATACTTCCAAGCATTTCGTTTTACTAAAACCATAATGCAGAGATATTCAAATGCCTTTGTGATTGCAGTTGTGAAAAAGCTAGCAAATAAGGGTGTTTGACATAAGAGAGGCGCAGACCCAAGGTACAGAGCAGGGCTCAAATCAGACTGCAGTGGAATGAGACTGCACAGACGTCGCAAGGCGGGGAACCTCAAGTAGGTGTTATACTTTTCTGTCAGCAGAGCTGGACTCCACTGCTCTAGAAATGTAAGGTCCAGCTGAGCGATGGTGCTTGGAACAGACTGAGGATAGAATGAAGCAGATGGGAAAAAATAAGCTGAAACAACATGAAGTCGATTGCATAACTAAATCTAAAGGAAAGGTACATGGATTTATTTAATTAAAAAAGAGCGTAAGTGTATTTCTTAGAAATGTGAGAGGACAGATGTAGAGGGAAACATTCCATGTTGCACCAGTTGGGGGAAACATTACATATTGCACTAGCGCCAGGAAACATTTCATGTTGCACCAGCAGGGGAAAACATTCCATGTTGCACCCATGGCAGAATGATACAGGACAGTTTCAAGCCATAGGAAGAATGGTTTAGGCTAGACTTTTAGAAAAACGTTAGCGTTTTGGAATTGCTCTTACCTGCCAAACGCCAGTTACAACAGCAGCCTGTGCCCCTGAAGCAGCAGAAAGATCTCTTGCCAGTGGTGTTTATTCTTCACTCAGGTGCCTTTTAAACTTGACATAGCTCGAGGCGCAACCCTGAACAAAGGGTGTGGAGGGGGAGAGTCCTAGGCAACATTCAGTTATCGTGGTGAGTGTTTGGCTGTGTCTTCTTTCCTTGGAGATATTTCACTACCATCTCCTGTGTGCCAAGCAGCATCAGGGTGGACACTAGAGGGGAGGACAAAGGACATGGAGGCTCTGAAAGTTCTGAGAGATAAAGGAGAAACATGGCATTAAATGTTGGTTAGGTAAGCACGAGAGGAGCTCTGCCCAGAGCTGCCGCAAAGGCGGCCGAGCATGACTGAGGGCTTCAGGCACACAGGTAAGACTTATGGGGTTGGGAGGAAAGTTATCCGAACCATGCAGAGCTGGTGAGGAGGTTTATGAAGTCAACCCTGGAAAGACTGACATTCTGGGAAAAAACAGTGGTACACACACACACACACACACACACACACACACACACACACACGAACACACAGACGCACAAGTGTGTGTCTTCTGTAAGGCCAGAGAAGGGTGGGAGTTGGACAGTGCCAGAGGATGTGGTTAGCAAGATGGGCAGTGGATCGTAAAATGCTGAGCATCGGGGATAGTTTCACCCACAAGCGTGTTGAGAAGAGAACGTGAGTTTTTGTACTTAGATGGCCCACCTCAGATTTAGGTTTTAGCTGCTGAGATTCAGTCCAGAGTCAAAAATCCTGGCCAGGGCCTCAAGCGAGAAGCAACCCAGCCAACACAGCAGTGCCCTCTGACAGTGAAGCCAGCTGTGCATGTCTGAGGGCCAGGAACGGGCAAAGATGACGCCCAAGATTTCTGCTTGGTTTTGAGACATGAGGTAGATGCACATTTTCTGTTGTTGATGTTGTTCCAAACAGGGGCAGCTTAAAACAACTCACATTTCTCTGTTACAGTGTGAGTGGGTTAAGAGTCCAAATCCACACTGCAGTTATCTGTGGGGCTGTGTTCTCAGGGAGGCAGAAGTCCTCCACTTTGTTGAATCGTTGGAGGCGTTGAGTTGCTTGCAATCCTAGGACTGAGGACCCTGCTCTCTTGTTGTAGTCTCTGGCTAGCAGCCATGAGATCTCAGAGCTTGCCATGGGACCCTCTCACAGGCTCTCCCTGAATACCATACAAAACTTCCAAGCCAGCAGGAGAGTCTCTCTGACATCTGCACTCTCTTTAAACGCCTCACCTGATCATATCGGCCCCACTCAGATTCTTCTCCCTTTTGATTAACTCAAGATAAAATTTCTCTGGTATCAAATATTGAATTTGATCTTTGAGCTACTGAGTTTGGAGTGCCGGTGTGTCTCCTGGATCACGGTACTTGGCGACTTTCTTCACATGTGAGCTTTGGCACACGGTCTGTGGCATCACAAACACTGAAGAGCCCTTTTGCCGGGCTGAGGACCTAACTCAGTTGCTGGAGCTCTTGCCTAGCATATGCAAAGCCCTGGGCTCAGTCTCAGGTACTGCAAAACTGGGACAACCCTTCCTGTTAGACAGGCCTGCCCATTGGAGTAAAGGCTGGCGACCCAAGCGGGAGCTCCTCATAGCTGCTTCTGCAGCCTCCCATCTCACGTTTACCCTTATCTGCATTTTTGTGTTTATGTGTAACAAAATGCCTTGAAATAATATCAGTTAGTCCCCATTGTATGTTTGCTTCTCTTTGGCAAGCAATGTTCAGGTTGAGGGGAGGGGAGGGAGAATCCATGCAAGACTACTTTATTTTTTCTTGTTTTTTAATCAACAATATGCCTTTATTTTCCAATTCTGGATTCCCTGGCTTCAAAAGTCTAAAACACACTCTTTCTTATGCTTGGGGGTCTGCAGCATTGTCAGAATACCACATTAATATGTAGCTCTCTAGAATGTGGCCTCAAAACACCAAATGGTGGTCACGTTGGAGGTCCATGGACTTTATCACACTTTGCTTTGACAGTGTGTGGGTTGGCGTTTTTTTAGAGGAAGAGGCTGTGTCACAGCAAACACAATTGCCCCACAAAGGTTAAGGCAGTTGCCAGCTGAGCGTAGGCACTGCCTGAGGCCAGTCAGAGTTTCCTTCAGCTGCAAGAACAACATGGTGGATGGCTTCATTAACAGCCTGTTTGAACAGCATTTTCACACTCAGAGATAAAAAGGCTCTCAAAAGTTTGTTTGGGTCTACTGATGAATATTCCGTCCCAGCTGGGGAAGCACACAGGAAAACCATATAAACAAATGTTCCCTGAACTGTCTGGACCTCTGTGCTCCGTGGGATGTGTGTCTGCAGAAGACAGGCTGTGCACCCCAACACCTGCATGGTTTTTGCTCTTGTTGTTGGGTTTCTTTGCCATGGGGGAGAGGGAGGGAAACAACTGAGTTCTCTCACAGTCTCAGATTATAACACACATGGCTTATTAAATTAGATCAGTATTTATTTATTAAACATCTACTTTTAGGACTTAAAAAAAAAAACCTTCCTTCTTAAAGGCCCAAACTTTACATGAGTGTAAAATTAAAAGGTTTACAAATAAGTGTGTTTTGCTGTGTTGTATGATGAGCTTACGTTATGATTTAAAACAATCTTTGAAGTGTATCGGCCCTTACATGTCCTCAAGATCTGGAGGGTCGGGCCCTTCATTTGCATTTCTGTATTTTCTTTGGCTCAAAATAGATTTGATTAAAAAACAAAATTTGGCAGAAGATTAATCCACAATGGGATTTTATTGCTTCTGTTATTTAAAAAACAACAGCGTTTTGCTTTGAGGTGCGCTTAACTCACAGCACAGCAGCTACTTTTTAGATCCATCTCGTTTTACTTGCCTTTGTGTCCGCCCACTGGCTTCCATGTTTGTACTGCATGTGTTGAAAGTATGAGCATTAATTTGCTCTTTTCGCATTTCCCAGGAAGCACAACTTAGCACCATTTTCCTTGGCCAGCATGTGACAAACCACTCTTTGTAGTTACTGTGTGTGTTACAATGTGTCCTAAAAAACCAGTCTGTGTGCCTGAAAGTGCACACAACAGACAGGAGGACGTTGAGAAGTGAACACTTAGGGTTGAATTGCCCGCCCTATTTCTGGGATGCCTGCTACGGCAGCTGGACTTTGCTGTATTTGACTTAGACTGCTCTTTTTGTTTCCTACGACACGTTGACTGATATTTTCTGAGTATAACTCAAGGGTCAAGCAAGCTCAAGACTGGAAGGTAAGTTTGGCTCTTAGACTTGTAACTGTGTACTTCAAACACATATAACGTGGGACGAGGAAGCAGCTTTCTTCTTATCTATGGGCACTATATAACATAGCTCCCTCCAAGGCCCTTCATCCTTTACCGATGTCACATGTGTGTGCATATGTGTATCTAGGCTTCTGCGCATCCATGTGGTAGATCTGTGTATACATATCTAAACATGATGAAAGATGGCCACCAAACATCTAAGCCCATGTCTAATTCACACATCTTTAATCTTTTAATTTGCTTATCTTCATGAAAAGACCTTTTAGATTTCAAGAGTTAATACAACTCCACAAGCTTCTGGTGTGGCCCTGGACAAATCGTCTATCTCTGTAATTGATTTTTACTGCCGTGTGAGTGAACCGGGAGTCACTTAATCTGTCTTTGTCATTGAACACTGGACATTCTCTTGTGCATGTAGAAGCAACCTTCTCAGATACGCACTGGAGGGGGGACTGCTGGTTGCAGGCAGTGGACATATTCCAGTTGATGAACTGATCCCAATTCTTTTCTGCAATGGTTCTACCACATCACAAGGCAAATGGTACTTCATGAAGATTTTCATTACTTTGAAATTATGCTTCGTATTTTTCCATAGAAACTGAAAGTGCCTGGAAAGATAAAGACTTTCCACAGAGGTGTTCTTGTGTCTTCTCATTTGTTTTCAGGGTCCTCCGGAACCATTGCTCCTGCTCACACAAATGAGGGCATGATGCTTGCCTGGAGAGCCGTTCACCTAGTGCTGTTCACTCATACTAAGGGCCCCCTCCCTCCCTCCCTCCCTCCCTCCCTCCCTCTCTCTCTCTCTCTCCCTCCCTCCCTCCCTCCTTCCTCCCCTCTCTCTCTCCTTCCCCAGTAGATTAAAGACTGTGAGGACAAGGAGCTAAGAGGTAAGTGTAGCTGTCTTGACTTACCCAGTGCCTGCATCTGCTTCACTTCTAGCAACATTACCTTCATTCCTCTTTAACATATCTCCTACCACTTCATTAATCCATGCAGTTGCCCACCCCCTTCCCCAGAAATGTCACATCCCAGCCCTGACTCTAGGTTGATTAAGAGGGATGCAGGTTGGGTTCCAAGCATCACATTGAGACAGTTTTGCAGCTTCTGTAAAAAAGGTTACCAGGCAACTGCATGGACCCAAGTTGACTGGCATCAGACCCAACACAAAAGGAAGAAAAAGCAAATGGAGAAAGTGACCTATTCTGGATTCAGCTGTCCAGGCACAGCTAAATCTCCATGGCTTTTCGCCTAGGGAAGCTAGTGAGAAACTCCCTGCCCCAACTTCCTGTCCTGACTTACTCAAGAATTATCTATTGTTCACCCATACCGGGATTAACAGTAGAGTAGTAAATGTGTTCCGTGCATGCTTCAATCTGTATGTGAATGATCCTGATGGTAGATAATTCCAGTGTTAACCTTTAGTCATCTTTAATATATGATGGAAAAATAAACAAGCAATTTTCAAACATCCTCAGAAGAAGTTAGTAATATTGAACTCATGCTTTCAACGTTGGTACTATTAAAGAATATACCTAAAAGATGCTCCCTATCTTAGATGGTTTGTTGCTATTATCTAATGGAAAAGAAAAATCACAGTCACACTTGGGAAAACCTTCAAGCCCCTAAAATAAACAGCACACTCTAATGCCATGTATAGGTCATAAAGAAAGAGTTTACATGTGGTCATCTATGAGCGAACACATGTGCATGTGCATGTGTGTGTGTGTGTGTGTGTGTGTGTGTGTGCAGGTGTAATGTGTCTGTGTGTGTCCCTGTGTGTCCTAAGAAGATTCTAGACTGAGATCTCAATATGTCAGTAAAACAACAACAACAACAAAATAAAAATAAAGAAAGGTTGGATTGGGCCTCAGGTTTTAGGGCTAAAGCCTCATACACTTTGGACCACTCCCTTTGAAAAACAGCTGGTCAGGTGTGAGGAGCTAGAAATGGGGAGCACAGAGCTGTGAGCATCATGGTGCCTCTGCTGCTTAGGAGGTGCATATGACCTGTGGGTGTCACATGTGAGCCCACTTCCTTCAAAAGGAACACATGGGCTTCCTCTGCCATGCTGGGAAGCAAAGGCTGGTCCAGAGGAAGAAAACAACCCGGCCTGGGGGAGGGCCAGTCCCTGTGCAGAACCTGTGAGCTGACAAAGCTAGCTTTCCGGATAAAGCCTTTGGAGAACAGAGCCGACTTCTGAGAAGGAGTGTGTTCTGTTTAGGCAACTGTTCCCTGCCGATCAGTTTAAGATAAATCAGTAAATCAATAGATGGAGGCACAGGAGCTCCCCACCCCCCAAAAAATAGCTTTTGAGACTCAGATGAAGCCTGGAGAATATGGAAGGAAGAAAATGCAGTCAAGTTTAACTGATGTTAAAGAGTCTAAATCCTGTTGCTGAAAGCCTGAGGAAAATCTGCAAGCTTTCTAGACTCAAGTGCCAAAATGCTGTCACGGATGCATTTTTTATTACTTTCTTATTGTCACGCCCTGACATTACTTCTTTGTGGCCGAGGTTTAGGGCATCAGTGTTAGTTTTAACACTGTTGTTCTCTCTTGTTCTCTGCATGCACACTTGGCACATAGTCTATTAATATCAGACTTCTTGACACCGTCCCCACCTGGGCTATCCAAGGGCAACACTGGGCAGCCTCTTCCATGGCAGGACTCAGCTCCATGTCTGATTATCTCAGAAGAGGACTGGGGTCCATGTCTGACTATCTTAGAAGAGGACTGGGGTCCATGTCTGACTATCTCAGAAGAGGACTGGGGTCCATGTCTGACTATCTCAGAAGAGGACTGGGGCCTACAGGTCTTGTCTCCGTGTTCTGAGCCTGAAGAGGCTCTGCTCAGCACTCAGCACCTACCTGAGCTCAGGCCTGAGCCTGGAAGGATGCTAGCATGCTGGCTAGTTCAACTCACCTGTAAGATGCCGGCAAAATGTCATTTCTCACTCTTTGTGAGACCCCAGCAAAATGGCATTTCTCACTCTTTGTGTGTCAAAGAAAGGATTACACACTAGAATGGCAATGATGAGCAGACATTTTCTTAGTGGTCACACTTGAGAAACATAGAGAGTTTTTCAATCATTTAAAGGTAATTCTATCTGAAAGGATTGGAATAATCCAGTTTAGGCCAAACCTTCCTGAAAGAAAGGCAGAGACCATTACGACAATTGACTTTTCCCCTTTACAACCCCAAATCCACTGCCAGAAATATTGAAAAGATGGAGCATGTCACCCTGCTCCTCTGTGATTTCCAAGATGAAGATGGGCCCTGTGGCAGACCCCAGCTTATTACTCAGTCTGGAGAGACACCCACAGACGCAAAGCTGCCTGACTGGCAGGCTCTGGTACGTTCACTCCCTGACAGTCGCTACTGCCTGCGAGTGGGTCACGGGGATTCCCTGAAAACTCAGCTCTGTTCTAGATGGTCGGACTTTGATGTTATCAGTGGCAAGGAACGAACAAACGAAGGTGTCAGCAAACCAAGCAGCCAGTTTCCGAAAGGAACACTCCTAACCCAGGGCGACTGGGAGTTAGACCACTAGGGGGAATTGTTAAGCCATTTTGTGCTGAAAGAATGACTGTTAACTTTTTAAAATGACTGTAGTTATACAATTTAAGATAGTCATTACTCAACTCTAAGGAGGAATTCAGAATTCAGTCTTTTAAAAAGCAAACTCCTATCTCCACCCTGAGCCACCAAATGCCTGTAAACATGCCTTTCTTGTTTTAATTGCAAAGGGATTAATGTGTCCTTTGAAGTAAGCGGCTCCCTCTTCCCGCTTCTAGCAGCTTCTAGGCAGGTGCAGCCCAGAAGCCAGGCCCTGCCCTGACCGGGTAGCTGATGGTGTGTTTACAGAGTCCACTGGTTGTTCAGTCCTGAGTGCCAACTTGGTTATCTAAATTCTCCTCAACTCAGAACCCAACAAGAAAGCAGCAAAGAAAGAGAGAGAGAGTCTGCCGGCAGTTCCAACGGGATGGAGATCATAGGGGATTTAGGAGGCTGGACAGAAAGAAGCATTTCTTTCTTCAGACAAAGAAGCCAACTAGATTTAAAATGGGGGGCGGGTATGAAGTGCGTGTGTGATGGTTGTTTGGACAAAATGCCAGTAGTTTTTAGAGCGGCTTCTCCAGCAGATAAGAGATCTTGCTTGCCGTGTTCCTAATCAGTTTCAAACCCGGGGTCTGGTGGCTTCAAGGAGGCTCCTTGGAGGATGCGGAAGGATAATGTGTTTGGAAAGGAGAGAAGAGGGAACTGGGCGGCATCCAAGAGGCTCCCAATTGTTTCAGCCTTCAAACACTGATATTTAATTTAAGCTTAGTCATCCAGGATACTCTTATTTAGGTCCAAAGCAAAAAATAAATAAATGAAAAGGAGGGAGAAAGAAAGAAAAAGAAAATTAAATAAATACAATAAAAGAATAAGGCGGAGCCAGCTGCTCTGGGCAAAGAAGGGCAATAGAGAGCCTTTATATCTTCGGACGTGGAATCAGCTTCCCCTCCCCGCCAAGCAGAATGTCAAATTCTGTCCCCCTTTTTCTTCCCTCTTAAAGCATGCTAAAAGGAAAATTCTTCACAGAATCTTAAAGAACTTTTTTTTTTACACAACAGCTGCAAAAATCTATTTTCTAAACAAAGATTTATACATATTTATATGAGCTTAATCCAGATTTTTTTTTAATAAATCATCCTCAGAACTGCAGAGGTAAACTATATGTAAATACCTCAAGTAATAGGCTTGTAGTGCAAATCACATCATTTTATCTTCAATTTTGCATTCGTTTTTCTGGCTTAAAGGTGCATCAGAGATATGCATTTTAGCATATTCAGAACACGGGGCGTGAAATTAAATGTTTGACAGAGTGAGAAAAATATACAGACTTCGGAGATGCCTTAAAAATAGTAATTTATGCAGATCTAGAGGAGTGAAATCATTTGCAATGGAGTGACCCTCTCTCCAGGAATTTTGTGCTCAGTGTTCTTCCCTAATCTCCCGCTGTATCTTCATTTTTCATTGAACTAGCCAGTTTTCTGCGGAGCCGGCTTGTAGATAAGGAGGGTGCTAAAGAAGAAGAAAGGACGCTCCGTGGGTCCGTTTCCACTGCACTTTTACCCAAGGCAATGGGCAGAATTTAACGGATTCCTTCCAACATATGTTTTTGCCAGATAAGTAAACAGTGTGTGTCGGAAATGAAAAAGCATTTGCAATTTAATGACATTACAGCTCTCAGCTTAGGCTGGCGTGCTGCGAGGCGAAAAGCAGAAAAAGAGAGGAGAGCAGAAAGAGAAAAAGAACAAAGTTCATCTTCGCTTTTGTGCATTTTTATCAAGGAGAATATGACTTCTCTCCCCTCTTGTTCTCTCTTTCTTTTCCAGTCCTTTTGGCTCCTTTGTCTCACTCATTTACATTTTCTTTCCTTTTCTCCCCCCTCCTCTCTCCTCTGTTCTCGCTCACCCTTTTCTTGTGTTACCACCGACTCATTTCCCGGTTCTTTCCTTTGTGTCTCTGTATTCATCTACTTGGGCCATTCGTTTTTGCCTTATGAGAAGCTGTTTATCCACAATGTATCTTTTCTCTGTGTTGTGCTGTCCCGGCTATAGCTCACAGTCAACAGGATTGTCGGAGGGATTAGAACGTTTCATTTCAAAGCACTACAAATGTGCTCTCTTCCCTGCTGTCCTTGCTCCTGGCTCCCCCGGCACTTGTCATTTCACTCCACCCCCACCCTCCCCACCCCCGCCCCCCAGACACCGCAGCACCCTGATGGCTAACCACTGATCTTCACTGTCTTTGCCTTGTACACTGACACTCAAAGCTCTAGAACTTTCACGTCAAAACCAGAGAGCCTTCCTCTAACTCCTGGTGGGGAGCAGACTGGTTCAGTGAGTCGACCCATGAGTCAGAATTGGCTCTTCCTTGACCAGGTGAACCCGAGTTAATGCTTACAGTGGACCAAACATGAGCCCAGGTACAACTGTCTTTCATTTACCTTCCCTGTCAAACATTGTGTCAGAGTGACTGTCGCCATGTGTTTGAGCTTGAGTTTTTGGTGGTGCGCTTGAATGTGTTGGAGCAGGGGGGTGTGCGATGCAGACAATGTACAGACTTGGACTTGGGGCTGAGGAAGCCTACACAGACAGACACACAGAAAGATTATCATCCAGCCTTGATGTGACTGACCTTAAATTCCAGAAGCAAGAGTTGACTAGAAAACCAATATTCTTTTTTCATTACCATCCCTAGGATTTTGTTCTAGGGTTGTCTTGACTGCCATTTTTACAGGTAGAAATAAGACTCCCTTTTAGTGGCAGACCTGCTAGACTATCGGGCGGCCCCATTGGGAAGGAGGAACATCTCCAAGTCTCTCTTGCTGCCCAGAGTTGGTCTGTCAATCTGAGCAGTTTCCAAAGAAACAACTTTCAGCGTGAAGATTAGGATGTAACACTGTCTCTTTATTTCCCCAAAACAAGTCAATGTGTGTCTAGTATTGTTACCACAAATGCTCGCCTCTCTGTGCTCCAGATTTTTAACATAAATCTTATGCCAAGAATATACTTGAAAGTTACTTGCTCAGTCCTAAGGTTAACCTGCAGGTTACACATAATTGAAAGAGCCATAATCACATTGCAACCCTACCACAGAAGGACTTTTAAAAGATGCTTAAATAACACACTTTTCTCTAAAGACATGCACATGTTTTTACCATAAAATTACATCTTGCACATCTTCCAGATCCGGCACTTGGTAAGTAAAAAGAAAATCTATTTGAGCATAAGGATGTAAAGTAGCTGGAGGTGGTAATTTAATCAAGCAAGGATATATTTCAGTGTTTTCTGGTCTCCTGGGCATTAGCACTTTAAATTCATTATGTAGGCTTGACAGATATTTGCAGCCTTAAGGATCGAAAAATGAAATCCTAGAAGTACAGCCTGCTAGAGGATATATATTGAACTTAAGAGATTAAAATGGTATAACCATTGCAACAAAATGGAACATATCACATTTCTCACTTTCCCCCCACTAAGCATGAGTGTTTTGCAAATATAAAATACAGTCTTCTCTAATTATAAAATCTGGCTCAAGAACCAGGGATTTCTAACATTTAATACTGATGAAGTGGATATTAGAAGGAAAATGTTGGCTTCATATACAGTCTGAAGATGAAGAAGTCTTCCATTCGGGATTTTCTGTATCAATTGTTTATTAAGGAAAATGGACCAGTAGTTACATGCAGCCAGCCATAAGAGGCAAGCCCCATGCGTGTGCTTCCTGTGAAAGGCAAATAACCAAATGGCCAAATTATAAAGCAGGTCTTAACATAACTGGGACGTTAAATCTACTATATCATTATGCCAATTTAGCGATGTTAATGATCTGTAATATTAATTCATCATCCCGAAAAAATAGGGAAGAGTCGCCATAATTAACTGTATTAAGCCACAATTAAGAAGCCATCTTAGCCGTTGTAAAGATTGCAGTGAGGATAAGGGCGTTTGTTATATCATACACCTCTGACCATGTACACTGTGTATAGAATACTGTTACAAACAACTCCTCGATCCAGATTCAAGTCCATCAAAAGAGCAGCCACCCACGGAGGCAGTGGCACCAGCTAGACGCCTTATCATCCCTTCCCATCGCTCACTGCGGTTTAGCACTTTCTTACAGCAAGAACCAGCTTTGAAAAGGGTACAACCTTTTAGCATATCTGCTCTAATTCCTCACAGAAAAGCAAAATCGGCTGTCTAGTGAAATTCACATGTGTCGGACAGAGTATCTACTCCCCTGAGATTAGGGTCATCTTTGAAAGCCACACATCAAACTGCACAAAATGAACATTTGATGCAGTAAAATGGAGATCCTACCCCGTCTAAACCTAAGCCCAAGTTGCCAATCACCAGATGTCCGATAAGTTCCCTATTTGAAGTCTCTATTGTGGAGGGGAGTCCCTTAGGTTACTGACAATGTCAGGAGAGATAAATGAGGCTGTATAAAGACTGGGATGCAGCCAAGGTGACAACCCCTCTTACTTCCCATGCCAAAGTACCCCGTTTGCCTTTGACAGGGTAGGCCTGCTGCTTAGAAAGAGCAGTTTCTGGGCTGTGAGGAATGGCTCAGTGCATAAAGTGCTTGCTGTCCAAGCACACACTGGCTAAACACCCTAGCTGAAAGAGCAAGCTGCAGGTTCAGTGGGAGACCCTGTTTTGAAAATTAAGGCAGAGAAGTGACTAAGAGAGATACCCAGCTGTCAACTTCTGGCTTCCACGTGTGCTAGCATGCCAGAACACACCTGTGTGTACATGTACCAAACACAAATACACACAAAGGACAATTCCCTCTCTCACTCAAGGACTCAATAAGCCTCAACGTTTTCTGTATATTCTTGCCATTAAGAATCAGAATCCCGCCAGGCAGTGGTAGCACACACCTTTAATCCTAGCACTTGGGAGGCAGAGGCAGGCAGGTTTCTGAGTTCGAGGCCAGCCTGGTCTACAGAGTGAGTTCCAGGACAGCCAGGACTACACAGAGAAACCCAGTCTTGAAAAAAACAACAACAACAAAAAAAAAACAATAACAACAACAAAAAGACAAGGATCAGAATCCCCTGTTCTTACCCCTGACACAACATCTTATGCGCTGCCATTAGGATCCCCAAACACCCCTAGAGAGTGTAATCAGTGCCTGCCACCTCTGTGGAGAGTGCAGTGATGGAGGGAGCAGAGGCACATGTGTCGCACACACAGGTGACATTAGTGTGACAGCTTAATAGTCACATCCCTGGTGACCTTATCCTGAATGTGATGTCAGAGACCAGCATTTGCAGAGGTTCATAAAATGAACTTTATATTCATATATATTTATGCGGTTCTCTCTCTCTTTCTCTCTCTCTCTCTCTCTCTCTCTCTCTCTCTCTCTCTCTCTCTTTCTCTCTCTCTCTGTGTTTTCTCCCCCCTCTCTCTTTTTTTTGTTTTTTGTTTTTTGAGACAGGGTTTCTCTGTGTAGCCCTGGCTGTCCTGGAACTCACTCTGTAGACCAGGCTGGCCTCGAACTCAGAAATCTGCCTGCCTCTGCCTCTGCCTCTCAAGTGCTGAGATTAAAGACATGCGCCACCACTGCCCGGCCCCTCTCTTCTTTTCTATTAAGCCCAAAGACCATTGCAAACTGTGTCTGATAACAGTGAGGCTCAGCATTAGATCACAAATGTGAATAAGGAAAAGACAGCAGTGAATCCCTTTCTATTTCATGCATGCCTTCATTACAGTGTTCCCTATGTGGGAACTGACAAGCCTTCTCACCATCATTATAGTATTCCCTATGTGGGAACTGACATGTCTTCCCACCATCATTACAGTGTTCCCTATGTGAGAACTGACATGTCTTCCCACCATCATTACAGTGTTCCCTATGTGAGAACTGACATGTCTTCCTATCATCATTACAGTGTTCCCTATGTGGGAACTGACAAGCTTTCTCACCATCATTACAGTGTTCCCTATGTGAGGAATGACAAGCTTTCTCACCATCATTACAGTGTTCCCTATGTGAGGAATGACAAGCCTTCTCACCATCATTACAGTGTTCCCTATGTGAGAACTGACATGTCTTCCCACCATCATTACAGTGTTCCCTATGTGGGAAATGACAAGCCTTCCCACCATCATTACAGTGTTCCCTATGTGAGAACTGACAAGCCTTCTCACCATCATTACAGTGTTCCCTATGTGAGAACTGACAAGCTTTCCCACCATCATTACAGTGTTCCCTATGTGAGAACTGACATGTCTTCCTATCATCATTACAGTGTTCCCTATGTGAGAACTGACAAGCCTTCCCACCATCATTACAGTGTTCCCTATGTGGGAACTGACAAGCCTTCTCACCATCATTACAGTGTTCCCTATGTGAGAACTGACATGCTTTCCCACCATCATTACAGTGTTCCCTATGCAGACACTGAAAGCCAACTCTTCCAAGCCTGAGACCTATGGACACAGCACACTAGGCATTTTGTGCTGTATAAAGACAGACACACAGGTGTGGAAGCAAGTAGGAGTCATTGTCTATTCCTTTATGAGGACCCTGAGGCTGATAAAAGTTACATATGTGCGCAATGCCACTAGGGATCTGGGAAACCATGACTAAAAGCCAGAACTGCTTAATCTTATACATATTTTCATGGCATCACTAGACAATCCATCTTTAAAAGGACCCTTCACTTGTCAAAATCAGACTTTAATAGTCACCTTGACAGTTGATCTTTCCAGGTCTTGGATTTTGGCCAGAGAGCTGGGAAAGAGACCTGGCTGTTATGAAGGCTAGCATCTTGTGTCACATCACATAATGGGAAACTTATCTTCCTGGGACTGTCTAAATAACGATGCTTCGGGATCAAACACAGATTTCTTTTGGATCAAAATAAAGATCAAAGAAATGTACCAATTTATTATTACTTTCTTCTTTAAAACCCAAAGGTAATTTGTTCTTCAGTTACCTCTCTTATGTTGTAGTATTATACTGCTTCCCCCAGAAGATGTGAAAATTCTGATTTTCACTAACTGTGCATGTGACCTCATTTGAAAACGGGGTTCTTACAGATGATCAATTAAAGATGAAATCCACAGGTCTAGCCCTAATCACACATATGTGTGTCTTTATAAAGAAACAAAGTTCTAGACCACCCAAATGGCTCAGCAGATAAAAGCACTTGCCACCAAGCGTGACGGCCTGGGTTCAATCTCTGGGATCCACATTGTGGAAGCAGAGAACAAGCTACCCTCTGGCCTCTGCATGTGTGCTCTGGTGCTTTTGCTCCCCAAATTGATTGGTTAATTGAATGAATGAATGAATGAATGAATGAATGGATGAGTGAATGAATGAACAAAAGAAAAATTTAGAAAGAAAAGGAATTTGGTTGTAAGTCTGTGTTGAGGACACAGGAGAAAGCCACATGTGTGTGAGGATTCAGGGGCTGGGTCTGCACCATGACAGCAATGGCTGCCACTGTGTGGCATAGATTCTTCCTCAGAGCCCTCAGATGGAACCAATCCCACTGACACCTTCAGACTTCTCCCCTGTACAGACTGTGGTTTAAGCTACTTCATCTTTGGTACTCTATACAGAAACCCTAGCAGTAAAAAAAAGAAATCATTTTTTGAAGGGAATAGAGATGTAGATTACTTTGCGTGTTGTTGTTGCTTGTTGAGTCTAGCTCTGAGGTGATAGGCCTTAAATACACCTAGATCAAGTGACGAGTTGTGGCCTATGTCTTCCTGTTCCCTCAAACATTCACGCGCTTGGGCTCCAGTGTAGCGATGCTCAGAAATGGGTCTCTGGAAGGTGACTGGAACCTCGGGCCTCATGACAGAACTAATTTATTGAACAGTTAGGAGAAACTTTGGGAGGTCGGGTCTAGATAGAGGAAGTAGGTCACCAATGTGTGTGTACCGTCCCTCCCAGCTGTTAACACACACACACACACACTCTGTCTCTCTCTATCTCCCAGTCTCTATCTCTTGCTCTCACTCTCTCGCTCTCTCTGCTTTACTTCCCAGTCACAGTGTTATAAGCAGTTTTGCTCTGACATGTATGCTTCCCCATGATGTTCTTCCTAGACACAGCCCAAGAACTGTGGTGCCAAAACACTGTACGTGAACCCTCTGAAACTATGGGTGAAGAATAAACTTTGCCCCTTTATTCTCCTGCTCAGGTATTTTGTCATGGTGATGAAAAGCTAGCACTGCATCCTTGAAGACATAGAAAAGAACAGGACTTGTTTACATCATTTCATAATGAATCCAACTCTGCTTTTCAGGGCTCTTCATCCTTTAACAAAGATGTTTGTTTTATTTTTAACTATGTGTATGTAAGACAAGGTGGAGGGTGCCCTTGAGTGCAGTACCCTTGAAAACCAGAAGAGGGCATCAGATCCCACAGAACTGGAGCTACAGGTAGTTGTGTGGTGCTGGGAACCAAATTCTTAAGCTGTCCTAACCACTGAACTATGGTGTCAGTCCCAGGGGTTCTTTAAACTTCCAGTGTCATTTCAACTTCCCTTTAATTATTTCTTTTTTTTAAACTTTTATTGCATTATGAGAAAAGTTACATGATTTCAATTTATCTGAATTTGTT